>NW_006399829.1:6489498-6508492 GCF_000299155.1 Elephantulus edwardii | reverse complement strand
GGGGAGGGTTAAACCGGGCTGCTCCTTGGAGGCAAGGATTCTGAGGCTTCGTCTGACATACTTTGTACATGTTTTAAAGAGGGACAGGTCCTTGGAGAAGGACATCATGCTTGGGAGGATGGAGGGACGGCACAGAAGGGGAAGACCCTCTACGAGGTGGATTGATTCGGTGACTGGGGTAATCGGGATGGGTGTGTCAGAGGCAGTGCGATAGGCACAGGATAGAGCAAGGTTTAGGGCTGTTGTACATAGTGCGCTATGAGTCGCAAGCGACTCAAAGGCACAAAACAATAACAAGTGCACTGGCGGGGCCGACTCACCGGGTTGCTGATGGAGAGCGTATCCGGCCGGGATGACTGCACTACAGATCCCAGAGGGCAATGCGGCAAAGGGGGACCTCAGTGTCTACTAAGATTTGAGGGTCTAACTAAGGGGTGAGCAGGCTTGCAGTCACTTTTCCTTGCTCACAGTGCTCGGCTGATTAGATGCCCGGCGTCAACCAACTCCTCTTTTGAAGAAATCAAGTAAAAAAAAAAAAAGAAATCAAGTGTGCTAGGCAATTAGACAGTAAGTTAGGCAAGAGACCTTCCGTTTCCGGTGGACAAAGGACAAGCGGAATGTAAACACGGACCTAAGGCAGTGGTTATCAGGTAATTGAGCTTGCCCCAGGGGCGGTAGAAGTTGAAGGACTAAAGCAGGAAAATCGTAGGGTGGTTAGGGAAGATAGAGGCTTTAGAAATAGGGGGGTGTGGCCGGAAGAGACCCTCACGTTGGTCTCCAGAGGTGAGCGAGTCGGGGGCGGCGCGATGCTCGGGTGGTAACCCTGGGATCTCTACCCACTCCTGGGGCTGAGAGGATAGAGGAGGGCCTGGCTCCTCACCTGTGTTGAAGGAAGCGCGGTCAGAAGGCAGGTCTCGGGATCACACAGGTGAGATCTAGGGCAGCTTTTAGGATGCGCTTTCCACATTTTTGTTGTTGTGGACCAGTCAAGGAAAAGCTGGTCTGCACTGGTGACCTCTTCGAGGAAATCGCTTTATAAATGCCTCCTATCCAAACGCATCTTTGTGCCGGGAAGCATTGCTATTCATGATTTCCTGATCGGATTTATCCATGTTTCTCGCCTTGGGTGCCGCATTCTGGGATGCACTCAAGACAAACGGGTCCCGACTCACAGTTTCAGATACAGTCTTGTTCTTTAGATCCTTTCTTTAAATCTGTATAAACTACTGAATCTGCATGGAAGCCATGTGATTGTGATTTAGCCACAGAATTTCTTATCCTAGTGAAAAAATAAAGGGTAAGGATATTGAACTTGTGCATCTAACTATATAAATCAAGGAATGTATTCGTGGTGGAAGAGGAACACTGTAGTTATTAGATGTATTGTTTAAATACAATTTTTGTTTTATGCTGATTTACTTACAAAGTTCGAATACATTGTTTTTCACACTGGATCTTTGCCTTTTCCTTTTGAGTCTATTTGGACCTAGCGACCCATTTGAGAGAGTAGAAATAGTCTCTAGGATTTCCTCGGTGTGTTTAGAGAGCGGATTGCCAGTTTTTCTCCTGTAGAGCTCATGAGTTTCCAATAGGAAATCAAGAAACACTTCCCATTTCCGATATCGGAATTCACTCGTAGGTGTTCCTATTAAGCTTTGACTAATTTTAGTCTTCAAAACTCATGGCCTTGAGGTACTCATTCTGACCCGCAATATTTGTTGATTCTCTTGCCGCTTATCCTTTGCCATGATTGTATACTTCTGATCTCCAGACAAGTTTATATGCATTATTGAGAGTTACTCAGTTTCTTTAAAAACAAAGGTATAGCTAGCAAGAGTTTTAGGACTTATTAGTGAATGTTTTCTCTAAATATTTGTTGAATTCTTCCAAATTTGCTTTTAACCATTTGTTCTATTTTTCTTATCCCTTGTTTTTATGTTTTTATCTATTTACAAAGCAGTTTAACATATCTTAGTGAATTAAGCGGAATTTTTTGAATTAAGTAATTTATGAAGTTTGTATATTTTACAGTATTTTTATTGTGGAAAATTTTAAGCATCTATGGAAAGAGGAAAGTGAATAAACTATATACTACTCACCTAACTTGATCAGTTAGTAGCTTACAACCACCTTGTTGCATTTTCTCTTTTATTGTCCCTCTCACCCCTTTCTTTGAAATAATTCCTAGATATATTATAATTTCATGTGAAGTATTTCGGTATTTTTTTAAAAATAAGGATTCTTTCTATAAATAGAATGACAGTGGTATTCTCACACTTCATTGTAGCAGTAATTCTTAGTATCAGTTATTAGTGTTTTCATTTCTCTTATTCTTTTGTATTTTCTCTTTATGGATTTACATGGATCAGAGCCAAACACGATCTGTGTATTCTATTTTTTTATTATATCTATTTAGTATCTCTTTATAGCTTTTTAAAATCAAAGGGTTACTATTTTTTTCCTGTTAAAAGCCAATGTGGGTTTTCGTAATTAATATTTTTGACTGTAGCTTTATAAATCACATTAGTTTTTCATAGTCATTAAGATGATTTGTTTTAGAACATGAATAATTATTCCATTAATTAATTCTAGTAATTACAAGGGAGCTCTGGTGGTCTACTGGCAAGAAGCTGCATTGCAGTCTCGGAGGTATGTGGTTTGAATCCACCAGATGCTCTGCAGGAGAAGGAGGGGTAATCTCCTCCTGTACCAGTCAGATCTGATTTGACGGTACACACACACAAAAATAATAAAATAAAACCATAAAAATGATAAAAAAATAATAGTAATTACAGTCCTTAGAGAGGGACATCATGCTCAAGAGAAGACCCTGGGTGAGATGGATTGACTTGGTGATTGGGGTAATGGGGATGGGTATGTCTGAGACAATGAGGTTGGCTCATGATAGAACAAGGTTCAGAGCTGTTACACATAGAGTTGTGAGTCGCAAGTGGCTTGAGAGCACTTAACAGCAGCAACAACAACAATTACATCATGTTAATAATATTAATTAGTAACATTAGTAAATAATCATTCATTTTATAAATTAATATAACATTGTAACTTTGGTGGCCTTGAGGTAAGAAGTTGTGCTGCAGTACTGAAGTTATTTGTTTAAAATACAACAGCTGCTCTGGAGAAGGATGTGCAGTCTCCTTCCATGCCATTTACTGCCTCTGAAAATCTGCTAGAGGGTCAGCAGTGATTTGCTTTTTGACTTGATGGCAGAACAACAACAAATTAATAATAATTTCTTCTTGACAAAGCCAGTTTTCTTTTTCTCTAATTTCCCACATACCTTATTCTGCTCTGTGCATCTCTTAAAATGTTATTAAGTTGCTCATCTGTACTCCACACATTTTTAATAAACTGGTAGAGGACTTGATATGATCCAGACTTAATTTTTGACGAGCGTGCTTCATGATGGCTCCTCCATCAGGAGTCTGCTTCCACTAGGCAGTGTGTAGGGCCCAGCTGTCCTTTGTTATGATGTCAGTCATTAACAGTTTTTCTGTTATTTAAGTAGAGTATAAAAATGATGATGGTATGAGATGGGATGCTTTTGTAAGTGACCAGACTTGAATCGTAAAGTCTTTTCTTTATAATTTTCCAGAATGGCTTCCTTTGGATGGAAGAGAAAGATTGGTGAGAAGGTTTCCAGGGTCACTTCCCAGCAGTTTGAAGCCGAAGCTGCTGATGAGAAGGATGTAGTTGCGAATGATGAAGGGAACTGGGCTCATGCCATTAAACGTAAGAAAGAAATTCTCCTTGAAGGTTGTGCTGAGAAGAGTAAGCAGCTGAAGGATGAAGGAGCCAATTTGGCTGAAAATAAAAGGTATGATTTTAGTTTCCTTATTGAAAATTGTTCACTTTTTCTTACTAACTAGGGGTTAGGGATATTGTTGTGTGCTATCATGTTGGAACCAACTCATAGCTGACTCTCCAGCAGGTTTTCAGAGGCAGTAAATCACATAAGAGGAGATTGCTCCAGCCTTCTCTAACAGAGCAACCGGTGGATTTAAACCATGTGCCTGTGGGATTTTAACACAGCTTCTTACCACTAGGCCAGCAGAGCTCCCTAACTGGGATGAAGAGGTTTGAATTCTAGAAATGGATTTGTAAATTCTTACCTAGATGCTAAATGATTGAAAGATACAAGACATTTGAAGAAGAGTAACTGCTAACTAAAACTGCCATCTGGTTTGCAGCAGATAGTCCAAGCTGGTATCTTTCTCCTTGTGGCATATAATATAAGAAATTTTTATTTTGGGATAAATTGGGCATTTTGTGAATAGCACTTACAGCATGCACTTTTTATAAAAAAAGTTTTCAGATAGGTTACCATTTATTTCTTCCATGTTTTTAGAAGTACCGTTTTCTGATTAAAAGGGATATGTGATTAGGTATTATTGTCATGACATGAGTCCAGAACGAAGGCTGCATAGTGGAGTGGACCTGGGGAGAGGGATTGTAAAGCAATGAAAGAATTTTTCTTTTACTTTTCAAAGAGAAGAGTGTACTGGGGAAGGGGGGATGGGCAGGGAGAAAAGTGCAACAGTGAATGAATAGAAATCCAAAATCTGTAAATTTTCATTTACAATTAATAATAATAATTTAAAAAGAAACATACAAAAAGAAAAGGAAATAAAAAAAAAGAAGTACCATTTTGTGTGCAGGAATTTGATAATAGCTTTATTTACACATACTCTTTCTTCAGCTAAGCTGTCACACACTGTCAGTATGCACACTAATGTTTTTGTTCCCCCCCCCTTTCTTGTTTTGTCATTCTTGTTATACATTTTATTTATTTCAGTGGGAATGAAATATCTTTCTTCCATAAAACATGAGGACAGGAGGAGTTGTTAGTGGATTTTGTTGGGAAAACTAGATTAATATATGAAGGAAAATAAGACTATGTCCTAATCTATCATTGTCTCATGCAGAGATAGACTGTAGTGACTGAAAAACCTAAATGTAAAAGATATAACTGTGTAGCTAATTAAAGAAGATAGGAAAGAACTTTTAAAGAAATACCTTTTTAGGTTTTAAAATTTTTCAGCATACTTTAAAATTGAGTGAATAGTACAATATCAATGTAGATTAAACAGTTCTTAGTATTGGTTTCCTCCTACATACTCAAAACTTTGTTTCTGTTTATTTACATTTTTCCATTTGAAAATAAATTGTAAATATGACATATCATCCCAGTTCAACATGCTTTCCTAGGAATAAGAGTATTCTTTTACCTAATATTGATATATTGCCTTTGAAAATTCGTAATTTCATAATCAAAAAGGAAGTCTATATTTAGATTTTTTCCAATACTTCCCTAAAGTCTTACACAGTATACTTTTAAAACTAGGATTCTAATAGAATTTTCGTATTATGTTTGATTATTAGGTTTCTTTGTTGTTAGGTGCTGTCAAGTCAACTCCAGCTCCTAGCCACCCTGTGTACAACAGATTGAAACCTGCCCAGTTCTTTCCATTCTCCCAGTCTCCTCTCTGCCTCCTGTTGCAGTCATTGTGTCAGACTATCTGAGGATCTTCTTTTGCATCTATTAGTCTTTAATGGATCTCTTACATTTCCCTCCATGACATTAACTTTTCCAGTGATCATATTTGCTATTTAGATGTTTTTTTTTGTGAATGCTACTTAATTTGTTCTCTAGCTTGTGTATCTGTTTTTGTCCTTTTAAGAAAATAGTTTACTGAAATAACTAAACACAATGGAGAAGATTATATTAAAACTTTTAAAATAACATTACTGTCAAAGAGAAATCTTATTCATGTTTCTCAGCCAGCAGCAGATAAAAACTTACATGAATAACTCAGGATGAAAAAGAAAATTCCTTGAGTGTTAAAAATGTGTCTTGATTAAAGATCCTTGGCATATTCCTTTGGGAGTTAATACTGCTAACCCCAAAACAGCACTTCTGTGGCAGTTCAGATCCACCAGTGGTTCTATAGGACAAAGATGGGCAGTCTCCTGCTATGTATTTCTAGCTTTAGAAACCTGCTGGAGGTTCAACTGTAAGTTAATTTTGACCCATTAACAATGAGTGTGAGTTTTGAGGGCTTCTTTTTCCCCTCGGTAAAAACCTCTTAGTTAGCTGTGGGTTCTATTCTGTCATGCGAAACTCTCCTAGTGCTGCTGCTAGTCCTCACTGCGATCTTCCATGAAGTTTTAGGTCTCACTTACATTCCCTTTACTCAGGAATATATGTTTCTCTAAACTGGAAATCAGATTTAGAAGTTTTATTGAGGTTCTCATGAACTGTTTTTAGTTTGAGTATTTTATTGGAATGTTCTTTATGCTTTATCAGACTGGGAGATACATAGCATCTGGTCCTCTCTATTAGCATAGCCATCTGAAAACATTGTGCCTCTGTCTGTCTGTGTGCTGTGTTTAGTAGGCGCTGAAAGGCGTAGTTCTATAAAAACGTTAAACATTTGTCCTTGGGTAAGGAAATAAAGTTGGAAAATGATAATTGGTAGCGTGAGGAATGTGGATTAAAGATTTGCTTAAAATATGCATTTTTTTAGAATATATGCATGGTCAACATGAGTGGCAACTGGGTATCTGGTTGGGACAGAATATCCTGCAGCTCATCCAGAAAGCTAAAATCAGGATTGTGTGGTTTGAGATAGTACCGTCTGTGTTGTATTTAAGAGCCCAATAAATAGAAAGAAAATGAAGTAATGTTGAATGAAGTAACACTTTTTTCCTGCTTTCTTTTTCTTTTTGAGTAATAAACAAGATCGTGAGATGCTCTGTTAGTGTTTTTAACCTAAATAATCATGGTTGAGGAACCAACGTTATTGAATGATTGGTTGATTGGTTTTTCCATCCTACAGTTTATACACTATTTTTATAGTCTTCCTCTCTTTCAGTGACCTTCATTTTTCCGAGCATGATGTCCCTTTCCAAGGAACAGCTCCTCTTATTTATTATTTGCAGCCCCTGCAACGTAGCAACATTCTCCCCACTTTCTCCTTGTGTTTACCATTTTCCTTTATCCTTTTTTCCTATCCTTAGTCTCATATTATTGGTCATTGTAATGAGCATATACTTCGCTGGTGATATTATTTACTTTATTATCATGCCTATTGATGTAAGTTGGAAGACTAAAATGACCCAGTTTAGGCTGTGGTCTTTTTAGTCACTTGTATACATCTGAGGGATGGGCAGTGAGTAAGGATGACATAAAAATTGTTGATTCCTTTGTGTTACGATGTTGGAGAATGTTACTGAATATCCCATGGACTGAGAAGATGCATCCAGAGTGGTCCTTGGAGGCAAGGATGGAAAAACTTCATCACACATACTTTGGACATGTTGTTAGGAGGAGCTGTTCCTTGGAAAGGGACATCATGCTCGGAAAAATGAAGGTCACTGAAACAGAGGAAGACTCCCAACGAGATGGATTGACACAGCGTCACAGCCTGTGAGTTTGGCACAGGATACGACAAGGTTCAGGTCTATTACTCATATGAGTTGTACTTGACTCATTTGCACATAACAGCAACAGTTGTTTGGCTGAAAGTTGAATTACGAGGATGAATCTAGTTGCAGTATTGAAAGATATCTTAAGGCCATATCTTATATCTTGGGTCAGGATGAGTACCAACATATGTCAGACTGATGTTTTTCTACCATATAATTTTGTGCTTTGTTTTGGCAAAAAATATTAAATATACCATGGCTGCCAGAAGAACAGACAAATCTGTCTTGGAAGAAGTGCAACCAGAGTGCTTCTTAGAAGCAAGGATAGTGAGACTTTGTTTCACCTACTTGGGGTCTGTTCACAGGAAAGGCCAGTCCCTGCAGAGTGACATCAACTAACTCAGTGTCCACAACAGTGGGCTTAAGCACAACAGACATTATGAAGATGGGACAGATAGAGTTGCTGTGAGTTGGAACTGACCCAGCAGCACCTTACAACAGCAGTCCAGGGCCTCCTATTGTGACCTCTCTCCGAGGTGTTAGCAGTGGTTGCTGGCACCATCTCTCTCAGAATCATGGAGGATGGAGTTAGTGTGATACATTAGTTCTTTGGACTAATTGATGAGGAATTAACATTTTGGTTTCTGGTGCCACAGTATGTTGTTTGTTGTGTACTGTCAAGTAGGAACCAACCCATAGCTAACCCTCTAGTGGGTTTTCAGAGGCAGTAAACCACATCAGAGGAGATTGTCCATTTTTGTCCTGGAGAAGCAGCTAGTGGATTTGAACCACTTACCTTTGAGTTAGCAGTATAGTTCCTCACCACTAAGGCATCAGCTCCCTCTTTAATATATTAGCACCACAGATTCCTTTGAGAATGAAAGTTAGAAAATACATAAAAATTAAATACCACTAATAGAACACTGCATGGTTCAAAATTGGGAAGGGTGTGCGCCCGGGATCTTCATACCTGTTCAACCTGTATGCAGAACAGATTATCTGAGAGGCTGAGCTCTATGAGGAGAAGTGTGGTATCAGGATTGGTGGAAGATCTGTCAACAGTCTGCATTATGCAGATGGCACAACACTGCTTGCTGAAACTGAGGAGGACCTGAAGCGCTTGCTGCAGAGGGTCAAGGACTGCAGCCTTCAATATGGATTGAGGCTCAATATGAAGAAGACAACGATTCTCACCACTGGACCAGTTGGCAGCATCAGGATGGATGGTGAAGAGATTGAGATTGTTCACAGCTTTAGTCTGCTTGGCTCCACAGTCAACACTTTTGGCACTAGCAGCCAGGAAATTAAAAGGTGTATTGCAATGGGAAAGTCTGCTGTTAGGGACCTCCCCAAAGTATTGAAGAGCAGTGGTATCACTCTTGAGACTAAGGTATGTCTGATACAGGCCATGGGCTTTGCAATCACTTGTTATGCATCAGAGAGTTGGACAATGACTAGGGAGGCTAGAAGGAGAATTGATGCCTTTGAGCTGTGGTGCTGGAGAAGAGTATTGAGAGTACCATGGACTGCTAAGAAAACAAACAGATTCAACCTGGAGAGGGTTAAACCGGGCTGCTCCTTGGAGGCAAGGTTTCTGGGGCTTCGTCTGACATACTTTGGACATGTTGTAAGGAGGGACAGGTCCTTGGAGAGGGACATCATGCTTGGGAGGGTGGAGGGACGGCGCAGGAGGGGAAGACCCTCTATGAGATGGATTGATTCAGTGACTGGGGTAATCGGGATGGGTGTGTCAGAGGCAGTGCAATTGGCTCAGGATAGAGCAGGGTTTAAGGCTGTTGTACATAGGGTCGCTATGAGTCGCAAGCGACTCGACGGCACATAACAACAACAACAATGGAAGTCTGGTGGCTTAGTGGCAAGAAGCTGCTCTGCAATTCCCAAGGCATGTGGTTCGAGGCCACCAGGTATTCCACCGGAAAAGGATGAGCAGTCTTCTCCCATGCAAGTAACTACCTCTGAGAACCCAGCAGAGGGTCAGCTCTGGGTCGGTTCTGACTTGACGGTACACAACAATAACCACTACAACAGGTTAATAGTCTAATAATGTGCTGGTAATTTTCATTTGTTATGCTTTAGTCATGATGATTTTTTTCTTTTTATTAATGGCCACTATAAAAAGGATCACAATAGACTGTCTTAGAGTCTGGAAAAATCTGGAACAAAAATAAAAAATATAAGAAAAGGTCAGACTTACTGGTTTGATAGAAACTGGTGGAACTCGCTGGACGGTGGCCTTTAGTCACCCTTGGAAGCTGTAACAGAGTTCACCTCCATTACTCAACTTGCAGCCAAATGATAGACAGGCCTTCAGGGTGGCCAAGGGGGCAAAAGAACAGCATTTGCACAAGTAAAACCTTGAAGCCAAGAAAGGGTAGGTTATTGGAGATTAATCTTAATTAAAGAAAATTCATGGAGATGTGAATTACAGAGAGAAAGTGGAAATGAGGGATTATGTCATGGTTATTGTAATTAATATTATGAAACAAAATGTGCATGAATGGCTAAATGAAAAAATCAGTATACTTTATAAACTTTTATTTAAATAACAATAAAAAATATTTTTCACTCACAGAACTTTGCAAGACTGACCATTCTGTTTTAGATGACAGAAAACTATAAAATTTCCACATTTATATAATTTTCAGAACATCCATAAAACGTTTTAGAAATTCCTGTAAATGCCTATTTAAAGTTCATTAACATTGTTGTTTTTGCTGCTTCCTGTAGACCACACTAGTTTGTGGAAGGGCAAAACAGTTCAGTGATTGCCATGGGATTTCCTCTGAATTTCCGTGGTGGAGGACAGATAACAACTTTATGGATAAACAAAATAACTCTTGCTTTCTGCCTGCTTGTCAAAACATTGAATCATTTCACTGAAATCAGCTGATTGAATGCTTTATTTTGAAAGGCAAAGATGGAGATGATTAAGCTTTTGGCTGTTTAACATTTTTTAAGAGTAACATACGTGACTTGAGGTCTGAGATGATCTCAGTTTCTGGCCTCTGGTTTCTGTCCTCTTACCCTTTAGGTTTCTGTTCATGTATCACCTTCTCTGTCCACCCTGTGTGATACGGTACTCCATACTTCTCTATTATATCAATGTGGTTTAATGATTTTCTGCTTTTTCTTCCTTCATACACTTATTTAGTTACTTGTTTGAATGCTGCTTTTTTTTTTTTTAAGAAATGTAAACTCTAGGATAGTAGAAGAAGCCCTGGTGCTTCTTGGACTCACCAGCTGTTCTGTAGACGAATGATATAGTGATCTGCTCTGTCAAGACTTATATCCCTGTGAACCCCTTAGAGCAGTTCTGTTCCAATCCTATAGGGTCACTGTGAGCTGAAACTGAGGAAAGGTCAGTGGATTTTTTTTTAAAGACAGTTGAGACTCAATTTGACTTATTCTACTTTTTCTTCAACTGTTGTTGCTAACATTGAGGAGAATGGGAATCCCAGAACACTTAATTGTGCTCATATGAAAACTATACTCGGACCAGGAAGCAGTCATCAGAACAGATCAGGGAAACACCGCAGGGCTCAAAATCAGGAAAAGAGTGCATTAGGGATGTGTCCCTTCTCCCTGCTTTTTCAATCTGAATGTGGAACAGATCACTTGGGAGGTTGGGCTTTATGATGAAGAATGTGACATCTCAATTGGAGGAAGAGGCATCAACAATCCACATTGTACAGATGACAGAACTTTGGTTGCCAAAACTCATGTGGAACTGAAACATTTGCTGCAGAAGGTCAAAAACTAATCTTGATTATACTTGATAGCATCTAACAGCAACCACCACCCTGAATTAGGGAGCTCTGATGGCTTAGTGGTAAGAAGCTGCACTGCAACCCCAGAGTCATGCAATTTGAATCCACCAGCAGCTCTCAGAGAAGGATGGTCAGTCAAGCCCTTCCATGTGATTTATTGCCTCTGAAAACCCTCTGGAGGTCAGCTGTGGGTCAGTTCCAACTCAGCAACATACAGCAACAGCATACTGTAATAGAAAAATGAGAACCTTACTTGCTGAAAGTGAGGACTTGAAACACGTCCTGTAGATCAAAAACTATAGCCTTCAGTATGGATTACATCTCAACATCAAGAAAACAAAAATTCTCACTACTGGACTGATAAACAACATCATAATAGATGGGAAAAAAAGTTGAAATGGTCTGTGATTTAATCTTACTTGAATCCACAGTCAACATCATGGGTACCAATAGCCAGGAAGTCAGGAGATAGACTGGGAAAGGCTGCTGTAAGAGACCTCTTCCTATTACAGAAGAGCAGTGATGTCAATTTGAAGACTATTGTGTGTCTGATTTAAACCTTGGTCTTTTGAGTCATTTGCTTTGCATCTGAAAGCTTGACAATGAATAGGATGATAGGAGGAAAATGGATGCCTTTGAGCTGTGGTGTTGGAGAAGAGTACTGAATAGCCCATGGACTGCCAAAAGAACAAACAGATATGTCTTGGAGAAAGAACAACCAGAATGTTCTTTGAAGGTAAATAGGACAAAACTTCATCTCCCATACTTTGGACATGTTGTTAGAAGAGGCTGTTTCTTGGAAAGAGAATTCATGCTTGGAAAGGTGGAGGGTAGGCAAAACAGAAGATGACCCTTACCTAGATGGATTGACACAGTGACTGCAGCAAGGGGCTGAAGTATGTCAGAAATGATGGAAACAGCACAGGATAGGACAGAATTCAGATCTGTTGCTTACAGTGCTATTATGAATCATGCTTGATTTGAGGGAACCTAACAACAGTAACAACCCTATAGTAGTCATGATTCTAACAAAAAGGCTAGTTTACTCTTTTGATCCATCCTGAGTGATTTTGGTGTTTTACAGAGACAGTGTAGTGAATACAGGTAGGAGAATGGATTCTGGAGTCAGATTGCCTCAGTTCAAATTCCATTTCTTTTCCTTTCTGTCTATAAACATTGGACACATTATTAACTCCTCTTACTTGTCAGTTTCTTTTTCTGTAAAATGAGAATGTCTATAATATAGACTATATAGTCTATGTATGTCTGTTGTATACAAAGGGATTAAAGAGCAAGTTTGTGTAAGAGACCATGCAGTGAATTTTCTTTGGATATTTTAGCACTTCATATGTGATTTGTATATTTAATATAATTTTAGGAATATTTTTATTAATAAGCTATTTTATTAGATATAAAACTGGAGCTCTGGTGGCCTAGTGGTAGTTGTAGATGGCACATGGGTTGAATCCACCAACTGCTATGCTGGAGAAAGATGAAACAAGACTCCCATGTGATTTACAGTCTCTGACGCTATTAAATGAGAAAAGAACAAAAGAAACAAAAGTTGCTGAATGGTCAGCTATGAGTTGGTTCTGGCTCAACAACACTTAGCACATGGAGAAAAGTCATTGTGGTTCCCTTTGGCTTTCAGGGAGGAGTGATAGGGAATGGCAAAGGATACACGGACAAAGGAGTTTAATGAGAACTGGCTTTAACAAGCACTGTGGCAATGGGACAATTAAAACAGACTTTCAAGGAGGGGAAAAAAAAAGAGAAACGAACTAGTGGATTAGAGAAAATAGTGCAACAATGAATGGAAATCCAGATCTCTGTAAATGTTCATGAAAATTAATAAAATTTAATAAAAATTAAAAAAAATATTTTAACCACTAGATGGTGATATTGGATTGTTTAACCCTGTGGTCTGGTTTTTCTCTGAAGAGTCCGTGAATGTAGTAGAATTTGCCATGAATCTTCTCTCTTGTGTAGAAAAGTAAGCCTATGAAAGTGAATCTGAGGGGAGTCTGTTTGTCTGATACATTTTTATTGATTTCCAACACTTAAGTGTTTGGTGACAGTGGTCTTGCGTCAGATTCAATGAAAAAAAAAAAGCAGCTTTCAGTGCGGAATGCCTTCTTACCCATATCACGTTTTACAGCCTTACCTTATTTGCACCCACTCTATCCACCTTTACTCTGTTACATAATAATGAAGTTTCCTTGCTTTTATCAAAGGGTCAGCCTCCTATACAGTGGAACCCATTCCTTCTTGCCTTCTCCAGGATATTGCTCTTAACAGTTACCCCCTATCTCTAATTTTTATATGATCTATTTTATATTATTTGGTGTTCTGGGTCATGTACCCAGAAAACTGGGTACAACACACTATTTCTCTCTTTTGGTTTCTTCTCACTGGCCTGTAAACAACCCCTGATAACATACATTTAAAATGTTTCTCTTGCCTGTATGTACTCCACCATTTCTCTGGTCCCCCATCACTACAAACCATTTCTTCTTTTTATTCAATTACTTTTACTTGCTTTCTCTAATTTAGAATCTTTTAAATGTACATGAATTTTGTTTGTACTGCTACACTAGGAATTTGTAGTTTTTCTCCACAAAGTTCTTAAGGAATTGATTCTCTGATTTTCTTGTCAGCCTGCTTCAAGGAAATTTTATTTAATATGCTTGCGCACAGTTTGGCCTATATCAAATAATTGTTTAAGCGTCTAAACATCTGCTAGGAGAACAAACAGGTTTGTCCTGGAGAGGGTAAATCTGGCCTGTTCCTTTGAGTCAAGGATTTTGCAGCTTCGTCTGACATACTTTGGACATGTTGCAAGGAGGGACCAGTCTTTGGAGAGGGACATCGTGTTTGGGACAGAGCAGAAGAGGAAGACCCTCTATGAGATGGATTGATGCAGTGATTGGAATAGTGGGAGTAGGTGTGTCAGAGACTGAGGTTGGCACAAGATAGAGCAGGATTTAGGGCTCTTTGTATATAGGGTCACTATGAGTTGCAAGCGACTTGATGCCATATAACAGCAAACAACAAACATCTGAGCAACAAACTGAGCGGATTCTTCTGGAGAAAGCATAGTTGAACAGTGAGATCACTGGGTAGTCGAAGAGAAGACCGTATATCCAGGTCTCCTCACTCTGATGTGAGGGGAACACTGGATATGCAGTGTTACCAGACATCACTGGTCTCAAGCCATTGTTTCTGCCTGCCACTGTTACAGATACAGTAGGAATGTCATCTACGTGTTTAGCTTTAATCCTCAGAGTTTCATCTGGTCCTTTGTGGGCAGGTGTCACTCCAGGTTTACATGGAATGCCAAAACTTTCACAAGCTGCCTTGATTTTTTTTTTTATAAATTCCATTTTTTTAGGCAATCTGCTTTATTTTTTATTTATTACATATTTTTATTGGTTTTCATACAGTCATTCATATACATTGTTTTATGCATGTACATTGTTTTTTATATTATCTTTGACTTACCCTGTATTATGTTCATGTATATAGTGGGTTTATCCCCCCCTTACAGTCATCTTACTAATAACTACTTTAGTGAAAGCATTTGAGTCAGCTACTTCATGCCTTGTGCCTTAATAAAATTCCATTTCTTGATAAATGATCCTCTCAGATTTCTGTCTTTACTCTTTCACTATAACCACTTTTGTAAAGATTAACAGTGACCTGCCAGTGACCACTCATATTTAATATTCTTTGCGTGCTTTCCCCCTTCAGAATCTATTTTCTGAATATAAATCGGTTCCAGTGTTTAAAAAGTACTTTTATTTCCCATATAAATTCTTCTACTTGAATTGATACAATCTTCTGCTTTCAGTGCTCTCTGTAGTTATGATTATTGAGTATATGGGCTCTCCTGCCATCAGAATGTCAAGCCCATAAATCTCCAGTGCCTCAGAATGTCAAGCCCATAAATCCCCAGGGCCTACTTTCCACTCACTTGGATAGATATTAAAACTCAGTGTTCAAATGCATTGTCACTGAGTCACAACCAACAGGTTTTCAGAAGCTGTAAATTACATGGGAGGAAATTGCTCATCCTCTTTCTTTGAGCAGCTGATGAATTTGATTTGGATTGGCGGTGCAGTACCATATCCACTAAGGCCACAAGCGGGCCTTGGGATGTACATGTACTACTTGTACAGACATATCTCTTGACTCCCCACTCCCCACCCCACCAAATATCTGGTCCTTTTCAGTCTTCTGATGTCAGTACAAAGGAACCCATTTGCTCAAATTCTCAAGGCAAAAAATACTAGGAATAAACTGGTATTTATATACTGGTTATATGCTGGTTTATATACTATCTCAGGGGTCACTGGCCTCCAGCTCTGCTTCTGAGGCAGCTCATGCTGTTCTCGTGGGCATAACCATCTGGTGGTGGTGGCTGCCCTCACAGACCAGATGTCTCCCAAATATGGTGCTGGCAGACAGTGAAAGACCACTCGACACTGGCCAGATCAGACCATAGAGCCTCTGGAAGGACTGTGCAATGCAATCCTGAAGCAGGAGAGATAAACCCTTTTGCGGTAGACTTTGACAAATGGAAGGGGGCCTGTGGATAAATGATTTTTCCTTATTCCCTCCAATAAAGTGTCTGTAAGACACCTGATCTTCATACAGTCTCTTTGAAGAAGTTCTGCAAGATTATTTGTTTGTGAAGCTGAAACTAGCTTATACACTAATTTGTAGTTTATTGTCTCCCCTTCTTTCCTCATTTCTCTTTTCTCCTCATTCTCCCAGTAAAGAGTTAGCCATTGAGCTATAGCAATCAGGCTGGATGTTTTCCTTTTTTTCACTCTTCTGTGTGTGTGTGTGTTTTCCTTTTTTCACTCTTCTTGTGTGTGTGTGTGTGTATCTCAATCACCTGTGTACATAGACATCCAGACATAGCATATATATGGAGAGAGATTGATATTTAGTTCAAGAAAATGGTTTAAATTCTTATGGAGACAAGTCCTAGGTCTGTAGGTCAGAACATAAGAGAGAAGTGCCTCAGATGGCAGAGTCCAAGTCATTAGGCAGTCTGCTGGCTTTGGAGGCTCCCGGTTCAGTGGCTGACTGGCATGACAAAGGTCATTTGTTGGATAGCAGGCTCTGCAGAAGCTGAAGGTCATTGGTGGGAAGCAGGGTCACAGACCACTGGATTTGGATACTGATGAATAAAGTCTCTCAAAGTGTGGCAGGCCACTAGTTCAGTGTCTGGAGACCACAAGCCAGATCTGAAAAAAGGTCCTTTAGCTTTTTTTTTTCAGTGTCCAAACATAAGTCCCTTGCAGTCCACATCCTGGAGGAGATATGACTAATTAGGTAAGGGTAATCAGATCTGATTATAATCCTGCCTTATCAACATCATAGTGATTACACTGTATAACACACACATTAGTAATTGAGGATCATGGCCAAATTGACACACAATATTCACCATCACCCTAATCCAAGCTGAATTGTCTTTACTATTAAAACATTTTCTGTATCTGTTCCCCCGTCTAATTTTACCATCATTCTAGTCTGTTCTTGTCATGTTTTTTGAGCATCTGGTGGCTTTGAACCACATACCTCTGGGATTGCAGTGCAGCTTCTTGCCACTAGGCCACCAGAGCTCCCTATGTTCTTGTCATGTTAACTAGATTACTCTGACAGTCTCTTAATTGGTTTTGCACCTCTTTACAATGTTCTCCACTCTCAAGCTTGACTTCCCCCCCCCCATTCTTTTCTTTTTCTTTTATTATACTAGTTGATTTACAAAATTCTGATACACTGTTTTCCAGACCAGACCTTGAGGGTAGAAGCAGAGGGAGGAGGAGTTAATCTTGGGGTACAATTTGATGGGGAGGGGATGAGGGAAATTGGAAGAGGTTGGTCTTGACTAATCTTTTGAAAATATACATCAGTTAATGTTTCTCCATCATAAGTACGGTTTTTTTTATCACTTAAAATTAAACCCACACTCACAGGGAGCTCTGGCCTAGTGGCAAGACGCTGCACTACAATCCCAGAGGAACGCAGTTCAAATCTACCAGATGCTCTGCTGGAGAAGGAGGGGGCAATCTCCTCCTGTACCAGTCAGATCTGATTTGACGGTACATGTAAAATTACAATTAAAAAAAAATTTAAACCCACACTCATGACCTTGCCTAAATGATAATAATCTGTCTGACCTTTCACTCTGGTTATCCCCTCTCTCCTGTATCTATCCTGGCTGGCTTTCTTTTCGTCAAAACAAGGGCCTTGGGCCTATATTGGGCCCTTCCCTTTATTTAAAATGAACTCTTTCCAAATGTTCAGTTGGCTGGCAACTTTTGTCATTCAAGGGTCAGCTCATATGTTCTTCTAGAGGTCTTTCTTGGCCTCTTATTTGTGGAGCCACTTGGTAATTCCCTCTCATATTCTCCTTGTTTTCAATTATGATACTTGCCGTGTGTTAACATTTGCTTGTTGTCTTCTGCATTTTCTTCTCTCCACATTACTCCTCATATCCCACATACTATAAAATGTGAGTTCAGAATTGTTGAATGCTATATCTTCTAACCAGAGGACTACCTGGTCAAGAGTAAATGCTTAATATATATGTTAATGAATAAGGGATCATCTCTATAATTTATTAAGTATAAAAGTATAGTAAATTAGGAATCTAATTGGGAACAAAGTAGTTAAACATTGCCAGTTCTATCTAGTAAACCAGCATGCTGGCTACCTATTTTGCTTGATCACCAGCTGTTCTTTACCTTGGGTTATTATGGTCGTACCCTTCCCTTGTACAATCTCTGGAGCCATCCACTGGGCTTCCTTCCCTGTGCTGGTTCAGTTGTGTACTGCGAAGGTTGTCTTTAAGCTGGCTGAATCAGCCTCTGGTCACTTATTAACCATAGTAACTTTAAACAAGGTTTTTATCTTTTAATGCTTCCTATAAAACAGCTGCAATAGGACCATGTATGTTCACTGTGTTCCAAACTGAAGTTGAATTAAGAGATAGGCTGTAAAAGTTATGAAAGACCATTGATTTATTAGGTGCCAAGTTTCCTATGACTCCAAAATGGCGGAACTAGGGTAGTGTTAACCTTTGTTTCTATGTCAGGAGAAGTAAACCAAGGAGAGAAATGTGGATGAGGAGGGTGAGAATCAGAATGTAGTGAGGGAAAGACAACAAAAAAATACTAAAACATGTCAGGATTTAAAAAAAACACAAAAGGAGAGATGTTGGTAGGGAGTTACTAAGTGGACAGAATTGGTAGCCAGGAAAGGCCTCTTTAGGAAGTAAATATCCACCAGTTTTTGCTTTACTTTGTTGTTGTTTGTGCCTTTAAGTTGATTGCAACTCATAGCAAACCTTTGAGCAGTGGTCTGAAGCCTTGCCCATACCATCCAGAACCATCCCCAGTCTCTGCCATGCTCAAGCCAATTGTTGGAGTCACTGTATCAATTCATGCTATTGAGGGTCTTCTCTTTCACTGACCCTTTCAAGAAACTGGGCCCTCCTGACAACATGCCCAAAATACGTGAGGTGAACTTTCACCATCCTTGACTCAAACAGATCTTAGAGAATGTACTTTACTTTAGCTGGTGGAAAATGGCTCACTTGTTCTTTTAAACTTTGTTGTTGTTGTTGTTATGTGCCGTCGAGTCACCTGCGACTCATAGTGACCCTATGTACAACAGCCCTAAACTCCGCTCTGTCCTGTGCCAATCGCACCGTCTCTGACACTCCCATCCCAATTATCCCAGTC
>NW_006399829.1:6483214-6487638 GCF_000299155.1 Elephantulus edwardii | reverse complement strand
AAATGACAAAAAGGGAAACCAAAACTATAGATACTCTGTGTTGTCTTGACAATTTTAGTAGAGTTTTTGCTTTAGAATAACTTAAACTTAGATAGGTAAGCAACTGGTGTGGTTAAAATGAGATAAGGGATCTAAACTCTAGTTCAAGCAGTGCTTCTGGAAGAAGTACTGTTGACGTTTGGGACAGGACACTTGTGCAAGATTATCCTGTACATTGCAGGATGTGAACGTCCCTGACTCCCTGCTAGTAGTGCCTCTAAGTCTACTGACAACCAAAACACTCTTAAAAGTTTTCTTCAGTGGTTCCTGCATAATGATTATACCTCTGCTTCAGTTAGGCAGGACATAGGACTTAAGTGAAAAAGGACATGTGATGTATAAGACAAAATATTAATTGGGATGTCTCTTTTTAGAAATACAATTTTATTGGAATACAGCCACCCTCTTCTTTTATACTCCAACATTCATGACACTAGGAAATATGTAGTCAAGAATTTGAAATTCTTCATTTCTCCCCTTTTGATTAGGTTCTTCTGTAGAAGTTCTGTAATGGTAGCCAGGTATCATCCATTTCTTCTGGTCTCATGGCAAAGGAGACAGTTATTTATAGAAGTAATTAGTTGTACACTCTTTATCCTTTCTCTGTTCCCAACTCTTCTTGTTCTGTTGTTCCAGGGAAATAGAGAACAATTGTTGTGCCTCGGATGACCACTTGCAAGCTTTTAGGATCCCAGGAACTGTGCATGAACTAGGTGATTAAAAGAAACACTTAAGTATATTGGGGCCAACTAACTGAATGCCTCTTGAAACCATGACCCTAAACCTCCAAATCAAGAAACCTAGAGCCATGAAGTTTTTGGTTAAACCTAGCAGCCTAATCACCTGCTCTTTTGGTTTTCACATTGTATATACACCTATCATACAACTTTTGCAAAATCAACGTACTTTACATTCTGTTTTACATCTATTAACAGCTCTTAGAATAGTTAGCTGTTCAACTCTATCCTAATCAGTGAGATATTTGCATCACCATTGACCCATGCTTTTCCACTCTCCTTGCCCTGGTAATCACTAATAAACTATGTTCTCTGGACATACTATGCCTTTTCTTCTCTTTTTATATAACTAAGTTCATACTATATTTGTCTTTTTGGTTTTAATTTCACTTGGCACAGTGTCCTCAAGCTCTGTTCATTTTGTTACTGCTATTGTTGTTAGGTGGTGTAGAGTATAACTCACACAATAACCCTATAAACAATAGATTTGAACCCTGTTCTGTTCTGTGCCATCCTCATTATTTCAGACATACTCGAGCCAGTTACAACAGTCACCGTGTCAGTCCATCTGGTTGAGTGTCTTTCTCTCTGACATTGATCCTCCACCTTTCCAAGGAATAGCCTCTTTTAACACATGCCTAAAGAATGTGAGATGAAACTTTGTCATCCTTGTCTCCAAGGAGCTCTCTGCCTGTACTTTTGGCAAGACTTATCTGTTTTTCTATTGCTGTTAGGTGCTCTCAAGCTTGACTTAGAGTGACCTTGTGAACAATACGTTGGAACCTTGCCATGTGTCATCCTCACAATCCCTATGCTGCTCAAGTCCATTTTTCTGTAGTCACTGTATCAGTCTGTCTCACTGAGTGTCTTTTGTTAGCCTTCCACCCTTCCCAGCATGATGTCTTTTTTACAAGGCCTGGCTCCTCCTGGTAGCATCCCAAAGTTTCATTGTCATTGCCTCTAAGGAGCACCTCAGTTGCACTTCTTCCAAGGCAGGTGTGTTTGTTTTTTAGCCGTCTGTAATGGTTGCTGTGATACTAAAACTGTGACACCGATGTGCCAAATGCAATAATTGTTACTCATGATGGACAGTGTTTAGTGGAGCTTCCCGATTAAAACAAGCTTGGAAGCAGGAGTGGCATCCACTTTGGAAATGGCTTGCCTCTGGAAACTCTGTGAACATGGAGAAACAACCCAAATTATACAAGTGTTCAGGTCTTTCATTCATAGGGTCACTATGAGTCGTCTACGACTTGACAGCACTTAACAACAACATAGTATATTCAATACGCTCCATCAGCATCACAATTCAGATTCATCAGTTCTTTTTCATTCTTCCTTATTCATTGTCCAACTTACAGATACATATGAAGCAATTAAAAATAATATGGCTTGGGTCAGCTTCACTTTAGCACTGACAGCCCTTTAAAGAGGTCTTTGACAGCAGATTTTCTCAGCAGGGGACACATCTTTAAATTTCTTGACTGATAATACTTTGACTTTTGATTGTGGAGTCAAGTAAAAGGAAATCTGGCTGTTTCAGTCTTGTCCATCTCTCATGATTTTGCCTATTGTTACTCTTGTTAGATGTCCTTAAGTTGACTACCACTTGTAACAACCCTATAAACAACAGATCTGAACTTGCACTATCCTCACAATCTTTGCCATTCTCAAGCCCATTGTTATAGTCACTGTGTCAGTCTGTGATACTGCCTGTTGTTGTTACATGCTGTCAAGTCGAGTATGATTCCTGGTGAGCCTATTAACAGCCAACCCAAACCCTACTCTATCCTGTGCCATACTCATCATGTCTGACACACTAGAGCCTATTGCTGAAGTCACCATGTCAGCCTGTCTTGTTGGGGATAGACTTTTCCTTTCTTTCTTTTGTTGGGGATACTTTTCCTCTCCTTTGCTGATCCTCCATCTTCTCAAGCTTGATGTCCTTTTCCACAGAGTGTCATCTAGCTGCATGTGCAAAGTATTAAAGCTTCACCATCTTTGTTTCCAAGAAACTCTCTAAGGAACACTCTGGCTGCATCTTTTCCAAGTCATATCTGTTTGTTCTTTTGTTAGTCCATGCGATATTCAGTACTCTTCTCCACCACTACAACTCAAAGGCATAGTTTCTTCTTCTGTCATCCTTATTGATTGTCTAGTTTTCTGATACATAGCAGAAGAATGAAAAGGCCTTTAGGCATTAGGCACTTCTTTGTCTTCAAAGTGATATCATTGCTCTTCAGCATTTTGGAAAGGTCCCTGACATCAGGCAATATGTCTTCTGATTTTGTGACCAATAGTGTTGATTGTTGATCCAAGCAAGGTGAAATAATTGACAGCTTCAATCCTTTCTCTATCTGTCATAATGTTGACTGTTGGTCCTGTGGTGAGGACCTTTGTTTTCTTGATGTTGTGATGTGATCCATACTGAAGGTTGGAGTCCTTAATCTTCTGCAGCAGGCATTTCATAACCTCCTCCCTCTCAGATTTTACAGTTTGATTTTAGAGGAACAACATCTATCTGTCAGTTAGGTTGCTGGTGAATAGTTTGCTTGTTGCCGATTACTTTATATCTTAGATGTGTTTGGATATTATTATTTGCTCCTATTAGTACAGTGCTTGTCTGTCAGTCTGTTGTACTGGTGTAGCTTTTGGGGTGCTCTAATGCTCGAATTTGTATGACTGGTGTCTCAGGTACTAGAAAGGTTACCAATGAGGTTGCAACAGAGCTAGCTCCTACATTAAGACATACTAGGAAGAAGAATTGGCTCTTCACTTCTGAAACAATAGGCCTTTGAAAACCTATGATGTTGCAGTGTTGCCTTTGACTCATAGCAACCCTGTGTACAACAGCTCTGAACCCTGCCTTATTCTGAACCGGTCTCACTGTCTCTGACATACCTCCTACCATTACCCCAGTTACTATGTCAGTCCATCCCATATGAGGTCTTTTTCACCTGCATTATCCCTCCTGGCCACATGCTCAAAGTATGTGAGACAGAGCTTCAAAATCCTTGCCTCCAAGGAGCAGCCTTCTTTCACTCACTCCAGGACAGATCTGATTATTCTCTTGGCAGTCCACAATATGTTCAGTACTCTTCTCCAGCACAACTCAAAAGCGTCTATTTATTTTCTGTTACCCCTAGTCATTGTCCAGGTCCCTGATTCATGTTGCGCAGTGGTAGTGAAGTGGTATTTCATTGTGGTTTTACTTTTCATCACTCTGATGGGGGGGAAAAAGTGTTACTTAACATATTTTCATGTATTTGGTGGCCATTTGAATGCCCTCTTTGGTGAAATGTCTGTTAAAGCCCTTTGCTCATTTATGATTGTGCCACAGGTGGCAATACTTAAGGATACTTTGGGTAGAATGTTAAATGATCCAGGAAGTAGCAAGAGAAGATGGAAGGAATATACAGAGTCACTGTATCAGAAGGAATTGGCTGACACAGAAGAATTTCTTGAAATGACATATGAGCAAGAGCCTATGGTGATGAAGGAGGAAGTTCAAATTGCACTGAAGGAATTGGCAAAAAACAAGGCTTGAGGAGTTGACGGCATGTTGTTGTTGTTGTTGTTATGTGCTGTCGAGTCGCCTGCGACTCATAGCGACCCTATGTACAACAGCCCTAAACTCCGCTCTGTCCT
>NW_006399829.1:6460405-6480395 GCF_000299155.1 Elephantulus edwardii | reverse complement strand
TCTTATAAAACATATTTACAATGAATAAGTCATTTATCTTTCACTGATCCCCAAATTGTTTGTCCAATACGCCTCTAAATCTAAACATTCAGATTAAGGCAGACTAGGAAGAAGGATTGGCCATCCACTTCTGAAATAGCAGGCCTCTGAAAACCCTGTGTACAATAGAATACATGTAGACTAACAGAAAGGGCAACTTAGGTAGAACTGTCAAGTATGGAAATACAAAGGAAGATGAACAGATGTAAGCAGACACTAGTGATTGGAACATGGAATGTGAGAACCATGAATGTAGGAAAATTAGAAATTTTTAAGAAAGAAATGGCACGCATAAATATTGACATGCTAGGCATTGGAGAGATGAGATGAGATGGACCGGCATGGGGCATTTTGAGTTAGATGATCCTATGATATATTACTCTGGAGATGAAAAGGTGAGGAAAAATGGGGTTGCTTTCATAGTTAAAAAATACTTTCTAGATTGTGAGTGATAAGATTATTTCCATACGCTTACAAGGAAATCCAGTGAATACCACTATCTTTGAAGATATTCTTGAACGCAAATCTTTATTTTTTTCTCACAGTTTTGATGTACAACAAAAGTTTATATTTTTTGGAAGTCCCTTTTATTTTTATTGTCATTTTATGTTTATTAGCATATGTCTGTCTGTTAGTTGTTTATTAGATAATTGATTGCTAAAACTGGGCCTGACAGACTTGCCTTCTGATTTTTCCTGTAGGAATTTTATAGTGTTGCTGTGCATATTTACACCCTTTATCCATTTGCAATGCTTTTTGTATGGTGTGAGGCATGGATCTTGTTTCAGGTTTTGCATGTGGAAATTCTGTTTCTTAGCACCTTTTAGTGAACAGATTTTTCTGTCTCCATCAAATGAACTCAGTTAGCATCCTCATAAAAAATAATTGACCAGAGTGACTTTTTTATGTATAGTGAAACCAAACTAGTATTTCAACGGGACTTGTATCTTTTCTATTATTACTATTGACAGAGGACTTTGTAAATTACTGAGTTGCATTGTAAATTACTACAAGTTGCCTGCAAAGGGGCCTTGATACTGTGTTTTCAGAAGGCATGTATATAATTTTTCATTTATTTTTGGAAATCGTTTAATACCTCTTTTGGGCTCAGTTATTAAGTTGCTGGATGGTAAAGAATTTTGTCATTCAATTATGTATATACAATAATACAGGGTCTTTTTTTTTTTAGATATAAGTAACTTTGTTTTATAGTTGTAAAATTCCATTATATTCCATTGCCAAAGTAACATTAAGAAATTTTGTAAAAACCACCTAATTTTTAAAGGAATACATGTTTTAAAGTCAGCAAACTTTCTATATCTTTGCAGAAGCTTATGTAAATAGCAGAATTATGGGTGGCTCTTTTTATTTCTTTTTTTTGTCTTAACTTTCCAGGCTTAAGATGATTTGGATTTTCCTCCTCCTTCCCCTTCCTTCCTTTTGGATTAATATTTTGAACATAAGTGAAAATTTGAAAACACTCTTCCATTATATAAAAAGAATAAATTATTTTTCTTTTATTAACTTCATTTTGTAGCAGTTATTTCACAGAATTTGTTCAAATAATAGTTTTCATATACAAATGTCAATAATCATTGGTTAGAATGGACTTAGCTATATATCCAGATAAGTAAGCCCTCTCTCTCTGGTGGTGTAGTCTGTAGGGAGTTGCATTGTTAACCCAAAGGCAGCACATCTCTGGTGGCTTGAATAAACTGGCCACTTCAAGGGAGAAAGATGGGTAGTCTCCTCCCATATGACTTATAGTATCGGTCCCATTTGACAGCAATGCGTTTTCCCTTGTTCTATTGTGTTTTTGCTTATTTCAAAAAAGTGAAAATAAAACCAATTGATTAAAGCACAAGAATATTAATTTTCAAAGTTGTAAATAATTAGAAATGGATGTTAAATTCTTGTGTTTTTTTCAGTTATGCAATTCCCCTCATTTTCTGTTACGTATCAGCCGATTTCTGATGTTTTCCTAAAGTGTACAGTACATGATTATGTGTTTTCTGTACTTTAATAAGGCAGTGGGTTTAACTTGCCTATTCTTTATTTAGGGAGCTCTGGTGGCCAAAATCCCAAAAGCACAAGGTTTGATTCCACCAGCTGCTCTGTGGGAGAAGGATGGGAAGTCTCCTCCCATGCTGTTAACAACTTTCTCTGAAAACCCACTGGAGGGCCAGCTATGGGTTGGTTCCAAGTCAGTGGTACATGACGACAGCAATGATACTTTGTTTACTTTTTTTATGATTTAAAAAGCTCTCAGTAAGATTTGGTTTTGTTTTATAGATTAAGTATGTTTTGTTTCATAAAACAAAGAGTATGTTTTGTTTTTTATTTATTTTTTTTTGTTAGAGTCTGATACTCTGAAATTCTTTTAGCAATTTGTAAGTCCATCAAACTTGGCTATCCCAGTGCTTTCCGTTCCACCGTATTTCTTTAACGTGGCTGAATACATCACATGTTGCTTCGAAGGAATATTCTGGCTAACCTTGTTTTGTTTTGTTTGTTCTTCTGGCAGCTCATACTGTTTTCATTGTTCTTCACCAGCATTAGAATCCATTAACAAAAATTCAATTCTTATTTGATCTTTCTTACTGTTTAGCTTTCACATGCATATTGTTGTTACTGTTATGTGCTGTCGAGTTGACTATGACTCATAGTGACCCTGTGAACAATAACTCTGAACGCTTCCCTGTCTTGAGCCAACCTCACCATCTCTCACCCTCCTGCCCTCATTGCCATAGTCACTGTGCCAACCCATCTCATCCAGGGTTTTCCTCCCCTGTGGCTGACCCTCTACTCTTCCAAGTATTATGTCTTTCTCTAAGGACTTGTTCCTCTTGGTAACATGCCAGAGTGTGTGAATCCAAGTTTCAAAATCCTTGCCTTCAAACAGTATCCTGGTTTCACCCTCTCCAGGACATATCTGTTTGTTCTCTTGGCATTTGCTGCAGAAGGTCAAAGATTGCAGTCATCAATATGGATTACATCTCAACATCAAGAAAACAAAGATCCTTGCTGCCAGGCCTATTGCTCGTACTATGATAGAGAAGAGATTGAGGTTGTTAGCAATTTTATCTTTATTGGATCTACAGTCAACACTTGTGGCACCAGCAGTCAGGAAATCAAGAGATGCTTTGGAGGTGAGGGACCTCTCCAGAGTGCTGAAAAGCAATGATGTCAGTTTAGAGATCAGGTGTGCCTGATCCAGACCATGGTCTTCGCAGTTCCTTGCTGTGCATCTGAGAGCTGACAGTGACTGAGGATGATAGAAGAATCTTTGAATTGGGGTGCTGGCGAAGAGTATTGAACATACTATAGACTGCCGAGAAAACATACATATTAGATGATACCATGGCTTAGGTCAAGCCCACTTTAGTCCACAGAGTAGCATCTTCGCTCTTTGGTACTTTTAAAAAATGTTCTTAGCAGCTGATTTGCCCAATACAATCTGCTGTTTGATTTCTTAACTGCTTCTCCATGGATATTAATTGTGGTTTCAAGTAAAAGGAAATCTTTGACAACTTCAGTCTTTTCTCCATTTATCATGATGCAACTTACTGTTCCAGTTGTAAGGATTTTTATTCCTTATTTTGAGACATAATTCATACTGAATGCTGTAATGTTCATCTTCATCTGTAAGTATTTAAAATCTCCAGTTTCAGCAAACAGGTTTTTCCATTTCACATCACAGGTTGTTAATGAATCTGCCTTCAAACTTGATATTATGTGTTTTTTTTCAAATTGAACAGTATTTCAAATTATGTGCTCAGCATACAGATTGAATAATTACTGTGAAAAGATACACTACTAACACAAATTTATCAGGTTATAAACCCCATAAAATCCCCTTGTTCTGTTTGAACAACTGCCTCTTGATGTATGTACAGGTTATACATGAGCACAGCTAAGTGTTCTGCAGTATTTCCCATAATTTGTCATGATCCATGCAGATGAATCTCTTACATAGTCAGAACACAGGTAAACATCTTTCTGGTATCCTCTACTTTCAGCCAAACTCTATCAGACATCAACATTTCCTAGATTCATAACTTATACATTGCACTTTCTGATTATTAATGGCTGTTTACAGTTTATTTTAACCTTGAGTGAGTCATGGTGCATCAGCAAAGGAAGCTCCTGAAAACTTGACTACATCCACATCATTAAGGATGAATCTTAAAGGACTCATCATCAGTACAATGTTATACAGTTCTGATATCTGATTTCTTTGGCCTATTTTTCTTTAGAAGTAGTTTGTTGGCACAATCAAATGGACTGAGAACTTGTTGTACATACACACGATGGAATTACTACACCGTCCGTACTCAGGAATGATGATTTCAAAAATTACTACATAACTTGGGAGAGACTGGAGAGCATTATGTTAAGTGAACCAAGTCAGTCTCATAAGGACATATACGGTGTAAGATCATTATTGTAAAATTAGAAGGATAACTAGTAAAATGTATATCGAGTTCCAAGAGGGGAAGCTGATAGGGACCAAGGGAAGAGAATGGGCAGGGGGGTGTATCATAGGGTCATACAGTTTGGTGAGTGGAGGGAGGAGGGGTAAAGGAAATGGGGAAGATCCGGAGGGACCCTGACAAGACAGGGTAATGATGGGTATAATTCAGTGGAGATTAAATTTATAAAACACAATGTATGGGAATGATTGTATGAAACAATGTGAATGAAGGAAAGTGTGGAATACAATGTATATGAATTCTATGCTTACCAACATAAAAATAAACAAACAAAAAATGAAGTAGGTTGTTGGATCCCCTCCTCCCCTCATCTGTCTTCAGTCTGTAAGCTGTGTTGAAACCCACCTACCCACAATCACACTGGTGATATTTGAAATACTGGTGGTGTAGCCTTCCGCATTACAGCAACATGCAAGCCACCACCGTCAACAAACTGACAGATGAGTGGTGGGAAAGAGAAATTAAAAGATTAAAGTTTTATATTCACTTCCTTTAGGAAATTAATTATATAATGTAGCAATGAATGAGATAGAGAAGCTACTTTCAAGCAATTAAAAATTAAGAAACTTCCTGCATTAGGTAAAATTCAACATCGGTATTAACATTTACTTTGAGATATTATCTTTATTCAGTGTGTGTATAAGTTCTGGAATTTCCAGAGCTCCATCCTGCAGTTTCCAGAATGAATTAGTCTGTAATTTGTTCTTGTCTATAATAAATTGGAAAGTTTTAGCTGCTGTTTGTTGTAGCAGCGGTTGAACGATGGGACATATATCAAGTGGACTTTGTCACCTTTTAGGGGCTATGCTGTGCCCCACAAAGTGAATATGGAAGTTCTACATTCCTAGTGAAAAAAAAAATTGGAAAGTTTTAAAGACATATTTGGTTTTTTGTAGAAGTAGGATATTAAAAATCATTACTGGAATTGGATTTACGGTTTAACCTAATCTTACCTCCACATAATTCCACTACTTGACAGCTACCAAAGTAAGCAGAGCAGTTTAGGATTTACAGTTAAGCCATAATATTTAGATGTTTTCCTCCACTGTGTAAAACGGTAGTGGAACTCTTAGTCTAAAGGATCATCTTGGCACTTCTTGATTTTTTTACCTCCCCAAATATGATTGTCTTGAGAAATATGCAGGTTTTGGAATATTTTTCTGCTGC
Organism: Elephantulus edwardii; assembly: GCF_000299155.1. Taxonomy (NCBI): domain Eukaryota; kingdom Metazoa; phylum Chordata; class Mammalia; order Macroscelidea; family Macroscelididae; genus Elephantulus; species Elephantulus edwardii. Next base: position 6,474,696 of record NW_006399829.1, on the reverse strand, counting down.
ATTTCCTCTTAATTCTGAGCTTGTTGTTATTTCTAAGTTATAAGAAATTAGTTTCCTAATGATGAATTAATATTAAAACCTCAACTTGTTTTTACACTCCTTGTAAAAAAGTTCAAATCCAAAGCAGAAGAATTAATAATAACTTAGATATTCCTTTCTGCAACCCTAGTTTAATTCAGGAAATAGAGTCATTGAAAGTTAGAATTTTAACAATGAAAATAAAAAAATTTGACAGTCAAATCTGTTCCAAACTACTTTTAGGGTTATGTTGTTAGATGTCATCAAGGCTGTTCTGACTCACAGTGACCCTGTCTTCAGCAAAATGAGACAGCAGCTGTCCTGTGCCACCCCTGCATTCTGTGCTGTGTTTGAGCCCATAATTGTAGTTTTTGTGACAATCAGTATTTTAGTAATATCTGTATTATAAAGTCCCATGAAATCATGTACCCTAGATTTTAAATTTCAAATATTATGATAAAAATATTACTTTAAATAACAGCTGCATCAATTAGAAAAGTCATTTCTATCATTAAACATTTTCTAACAAATCTAATGCTAGGAAATCGAATATCAAGTAAGATGAAACATTTTTAACATTCTTGCTGGTTTTCTTTCTAATAAAGAATAAAATTTTCATCATATAAACTATTGATTTTCTATAAATGAAGTTATATGGAAATATCTTTTAAACTTATTTTGGTATTTCCACATAAACACATAAAATGCATTTTGGAAAAAGAAGAATGCAATAGAAATTCATCATGAGATTAGTGGGAAGTGATAATTATTTACGGTTAGTCACACATTTTCTCTAACAAAACAGTGAAATTTCTTTTTAAGTGTCAAGAATTAAGTTCCTCAGTTTAGTAGCACTCAATATTTAAAATTTTGTTTTGCACTGAAAAGATAAATAATCAAGTCATTAAAATTTACTCTGAAGCTATGTTCAGCAAAGATAAAATCCATCTTCAGTCTAATTTGACACTTGTAGTTTTTATATCTCATGTTCTTCCACATTAATTTAGTATAATAATGTAAACAATGGAATACTTACTGGATGCATACATTAGACATTTTTGCTATAGAGACAAACTTGTTGTGTGCTGTCAAGTTGGAACTAATTCACAGCTGACCCTCCAGTGGGTTTTCAGAGGCCGTAAATTGCGTGGGAGGAGATTGCCCATCTTTCTACCAAGGAGTTGCTGGTGGATTCAAATCATATGTCTTTGGATGTCTTTGGATTGCCAGCACAACTCCTTACCACTAGGCCACCAGAGCTGCCCCCTTAAAGATGAATTGCAGAGATAAAAAAGAGAGTCAAGAATAACATCAGCATACTTAGAGACTTGGTAGTGCTGTTTTCTGAGTCAGGTAAAATAGGGTTTGGAGTAGGGGATTATGATGACTTTATTATGGATTTATGTTTGAAATAGATGTTCATCTGCTTTGATCTTACATCTCCTTTTAGTTGCCTCCCATTTCCAACTTCCAGATGACTTGTCAGCATTTATTGTTTCTGTTTTCCTCATTTCTGCTTCATGCTTTATATTGGTTTGTATACCTTCCTGTCCATAGGTGGTAGTTTAGTTGGTGTCATCATTGCATCTTACTAGTCTTTTCTGTGGAATTCGGTACAATTCCTTAATCTCTGACAATCTTCTCTCTTTAGATCTGTGAAATCGCACACCTACTCCTAGTTTTTTCTTATCTCTATTTCTCAGTCTCCTTTGCTGGCCCTTCTTTCTCTGTTTGTCTAACTATTGAAACCTCTGGCCTTTGTACCTCTTCTCTTTCTTATCTATTCTCTCTTTCTTGACCTTTCTTAGATTCATGGTTTATTTAGTTTATTCTGAAAATTTTTATTAAAATAAAAAAGATGATAATATGTACTCCTGATTAAAAGTATATGATAATGAAGTCTTTGTCTTAATTAAGTAGGTCTGCTATACCAGAGAGAATAAAAGTGAACGGCCTTATCAACAAATTTATCCTGTTACAGTTTTGAGGCTATTGTTACTGCTGTTTAGTACCATGGAGTCAAACAGCCATAGCTGATCCTCTGGGGTATCAGAGGCAGTAAAATGCAGAGGTGGAGATTGCCCATCTTTCTCCCCTGGAACAGCTGCTATCTTTGAACCATGTGCCTTTGGGTTGGCAGTGCAGCTCCTTATCCCTAGCCCACCATAGCTCCCAGTTTAGGAAGCTAGAAGTTCAAGTTCAGGGTGCCAGCTCAAGGTAAAGCTCTTTCTCTGCACATTCTAGAGGAAGGTCCTTTACTTAAACATCTGTAAGCCTGGTGATCTTTGATAAGACCTCCTTGTCTTGGTCTTCTCCACTATCTAGAAGCTTCCTAACACAAGAGTGTGGGTACAAAAGGATACACTACTCCTAACAATCATTTCTCTGTGATACTGAGGCCTCTCACTCCACTCTTAACAACTAGCTTATTTCTTTCCTTTTAGCTCTTGTGGGAGAAAAATATTGTAGACCACACCTTAGAAAACCCTCCTTACAGGGAATTAAGGCTGTGATGGGATTATGTGGTTTTGCATTCCACCCTTAGATGTATTGCATTGATTTATCATATTATGGTGAAAAGGTCATTAAATATCTTCCACAGTATAGTATTACGTAGATGCATTTTGGGAGACACAGTTTAACTTGATAGTTCTGAGCTTGCTCATTTTCTCTGCTTTCTTAATTGACTTTCCTACAGATATTCACAGTTATTACCAGTTTTGTATATCCTTCCAAAGATAGTCTTCAGATTTATAGCATGGATCTCTATCTCTTTCTCTGTATCTTTTATAATTCTACTATTCTTTCCTTAGCCTTTCCACTTAATATGATTACATATAGAACTGCTTGTTTCCTTAGTGCTTGCATAGTAGATCTCTTATTATCCAGATACTTACTATCTAATATCAGGAACCAGAAATATATGAAAGGATAATTATATTTTATTCTCATTACTGTCAAATTGAAACTGACTCATAGCTGACACTCGAGCAGGTTTCCAAGGCTGTAAATCTTTGGAAAAAAGAGACCAGACAAGCAAGACAGAAGGTTAGCAAAAGCAAGGGATCTCCCTCAAGGATGTGCATTGACACAGTGACTGCCAGAATGGGCTTGACAGGAGGTTGCACAGACCAAGGCAAGACATCTATCTTTTGTTTATACGATCATTATGAATTGTATTTGACTCCTCAGTACCAAAACAGCAATGGTTGATTTCATGGAGCCTAGGCAGTTAGGACGGAAACCTTCTGGCTCCAAATATTTACTACCAAGCTCTTTAAAAGAGAATGCTTGTGGGTTCTATATTTAAAACATAAGAATACCTTCTCATTGGAAAAAGGTTTTCCCTGTCATTGAAGTTTTGAATTGACCAGGCAAGAACTTTTTTTGGGATGGAGGGGATTATGCATATAATATTTAATGAGATCACACTGTTTGGCAACTTACTGTGTTTTCATTGAACATTTTTTCCAACACAGTGTGCATGTTTCTTTTTTTATTGTGAGGTTAACATCTTTAATATAATTGAGAATGAAAAAAAAACCCTCCAGACCTTGTGAAATGACTAAAATGAAATATTTTTCTCTATATCTACTAAGATGACTATTGCCAGAAAAGCAGAAAGATATAATGATGTAAAGATTTGGAATTCCATTCCATTGCTGAAACATTTAAGTTCTGGTTAACTTAAATGTTAAGTTCTGTTTTTTTCAAGGGGCCTTCAATGCAGCTTGAACTGCTTCCTGCATTAGCATTGTTTCTTTCTTTCTTTTTTTAAATTTAATAACTTACTCAGCATTTCTCAAGCAAAGGAATTGAAGATTCAAAGTCAAGCCTTGAATTACAATACTTAAGGATGCTTTGGGAAGAATATTAAATGATCCAGGAAGTAGTAAAAGAAGATGGAAGGAATACACAGAATCACTGTCCTAAAGGAATTGGCTGACACAGAAGAATTTCACGAAACAGCCAGAGCTTGTGGTGATGAAGGAAGAAATTCAAGCTGCTCTGAAAGAATTGGAAAAAATAAGGCCCCAGAGGCATACTAGTTGACAGATTATGCTGTACTAAATGTGCTCACCAAGTGGTGCCAAGAAATCTGGAGAACAAACACCTTGGCCAACTGACTGGAAGAGATCTATATTTGTTCCCATCCCAAAGAAAGGTAACCCAGTATAGTGTGGAAATTACCGAACAGGATCATTAACATGCAAGCAAGATACTGCTGAAAATTACCCCAAAACTACTGGAACAGCACATCAACAGAGAACTGCCAGATGTGCAGGCTGAGTTAGAAGAGGCTGTGGTACTAGGGTTATAGCTAATGTCAGAGGGATCTTGGCTCAATGCAGCGAGTACCAGAGGAATGTCTGTCTGTGTTTCATTGATTATACAAAGACATTTGATTATGTGGATCACAACAAACTGATGACTCTGAGAAGAATGAGAATCCCAGAACATTTAATTGTCCTTATGTGAAACCTGTACGTGGACCAGGAGGCAATTGTCAGAACAGAGCAAGGAAATCCTGCATGGTTCAAAATTGGGAAGGGAGTATGCCAGAGATGTGTCCTATCTCCATACTTTTTCAGTCTAAATGCAGAACAGATTATCTGGGAGGCTGGGCTTTATAAGGAGGAGTGTGACATCAAGATATGAGGAAGACTCATCAACAACCTGAATTATGCAGATGACACAGCCTTGCCTGCTGAAACTGAGGGGGACCTAGAATGCTTGCTGCAGAAGGTCAAGAACTGCAGTCTTCAATGTGGTTTGAAGCTCAATATCAAGAAAACAAAGATTCTCACTACTGGGCCAATTGACAGCATTATGATAAACAGTTGAAGAGATTGAGATTGTTAACAGTTTTAGTTTGTTTGGATCCACAGTCAAAACTCTTGGCACCAGCAGCCAGGAAATTAAAAGATGTATTGCGATGGGAAAGTCTGTGGTTAGAGACCTCTCTAAAGTGCTGAAGCTCAAGGATGTCAGTCTGGAGACTAAGGTGCGCCTAATACATGCCATGGCCTTTGCAATCACTTGCTATGCATCAGAGGAGTAATTTTCCTAGAGGAGTAATTTTCATTTAGTATAATTCTAAGAGACTTATTTGTAATCTAAAAGAACAGTGCTGACTCAGGCAGGGCCAGGGAAAAATATACATCATTCTGGTAGCACACTGTGAAAATGAGGCGAGTTATGCAATAGTGTGAGTAACGGTGAGTAAGATGGTCGCCCTGTGGTCAGGGAGCCAGAAATTATTTCCTAAAGTTTGAATAGTTTTTCGCTCTGAGTAAATAGAGTGTTCAGGCAACTGTGTCCTTGGAACACAGTTGGGCCTCTGCTAGGGAAGAGGATATTAAGAGTGAGTCAGGCAGTAACTGCATTAGCTATATCTACATATCCTGGAGTATTTTGCCTGGATAAAAGGCTGCCAGGTTGCTACTACAAAAGCAGTGTAGTCACCACAACAGCTTAAAAGAGTAATTGAAGGAAGGCTTTGAATAGTTACCCTCCATGCTGGCTGTGGAGTTGTCCTTGCTAGCAGACCTAGTCTAAGGTTGCTAGAACTCATTTATCTCTTACCAAAATGGCATGTTGTTGTTAGCTGCCAGCGAGTAGAGTACTACTGATAGCATCCCTCTGAACAACAAATGTGAATCCTGTCCTATCCTGTGCCATCCTCATCATCTCTGACACACTTGCTGCTGTCACCATGCCAGTCTATCTCCTTGAGGGTCTTTGTCTCTTTGCTGACTCTCTCCTTTTTTTCATCTTCCATGATGTCCCTTTTAGCATGCTGTCCCTTTACAAGGAATAGCCTCTTCTAGAAGCCCAAAGTATGGGAGATGAAACTTCGCCGTCCTTGCCTCCAATGAGCACTCTGGCCACACTTTTCCCAAGATATATCTCTTTGTTCTTGTGGCTGTCTGTGGGATAGTCAGTGCTTTTCTCCAACACCACAGTTCAAAAAACATGCATTCTTCCCCTGTCTTACTTATTCATTGTTCATCTTTTAGATACATAGCAAATGAGTAAGAAAGACCATGATCTGAACCAGATGCACCTTAGTCTTCACACTGACGTTATTGCTTTTCTGTAATTTGGAAAGGTCCAAATGGTGGACTTTTCCAGTGCAATATATCTCCTGATCTCTTGACATCTGTCTGCAGGGAACGAGGGTTGTTGATTGTGGATCCAAGTAAGATGAAATTGTTGACAATTTATTTCAGTCTTTTCTCCATCTGTCATGATGTTGCTTATCAGTCCAATGGCGAGGATTTTTGTTTGATATTGAGATGCAGCAAGCATTTCAAATCCTCCTCACTTTCAGCAAGGTTATGTCATCTGCATGATGTAGGTTTTTGATGAGTTTTCCTCCTATTCTGATGTCATATTCTTCTTCTTAGAGTTTAGTTTCTCGAATGTTTTGTTCAGCACACAAATTGAATAGGTATGGAGAAAATGTACAACCCTGATGCACACCTTTTTGATTTTAAACCATGCAGTATTCCCTTGTATGGGCTGGTTATTTGTATTATTTGCTAGGAAAGGAATTCTATAAGAAGGTGAAAATGGAGAGAGAATAGACTTCATATTCTTTAAATTTGTGTTTTCCACCAGATGCTGCATTTATTTCTTCCTTGCTCTTTATTTAAACAGTAATCTGTGTAGCTTAAACAAACATTTTGGCTGTGTTTGCTTTGGATCTCTCTCTCTCTCTTTTTTTTTTTTTAGTACCCTCATCTTTATTTGGGAAGAGGGAATCTTCATATATTTTTGTCATGTGCTGTCTAATCAGAACTGACTCATAGCTGATCCTTCAGTGGAGTTTCAGAGGCTGTAAATAAATTACATGGAAGGAGATTTTTTGTCTTTCTTCAGTGGAACAGCTGATGGAATTGAACTGCTTGCATTTGGGTTGACAGTGCAACTCCTTAACTACTAGGCCACCAGAACTTCTCTTCACAGATTAGGTGTAGGAAATTATACCTGTGAAAACAGTACAGGAGCGTTTTAGAAAATAGGTTATAAGAGGTGACTGAAGAGAGGATAACACATAATAGGTCCTAATACACTCTGAAAGCTTTTATCAGTGGTTCACAGCCCTGTTTTCTTGTAAGTTTAAACTGGAGAGCTGTCTAAAAATATGATGTCTGGGTCTTACACCAAGAGATTCTGTTTCAGTTTGTCTGAAGCAGAGACTAGGTATGTGAGAGTGTGTCTGTCTGTTTGTGTTTTTCCTTCTAGATAATTCTGTGTCCTGTTAGCAAAGGGAATTATTAGGTTATATGTATTCTTTGGTGACTTAATGGCTAAAGAGTTGTGCTACCAAGTTGTGGCAGGAAGTTCTGATTCCCTGGCTCCTCCAAAGGAGAAAAATAGGCAGTCACCTCATATAGTTTATAGCATCTGAAAACCTAACATAGGATCAGCTATTGAGTCAGTTCCAATAGGACAATAATGAGTTGCAGAGTTTTTTCCTTTTATATTGGTATGCATACAAAATTCATATACATTGTGTTTTATTCATGTACATTGTGTTTCAAACAATTATTTCCATACGTTGTGTTTTATACAGTTAATCACCTTTGGATCAGAGACCTAGCGGTAAAGCCCCAAACCCTAAAGATCATAAGAGACAAAGTGAGATCAGGCTTAGAAGCCCTCAGCTATGGTGTAAAAAGAGTGACAAATACAGCCAGAAATACACAATGAGGAAAGGATAAAATTGACGAATGGGACCTTCTAAAGATAAAATCCCTGTGCACATCAAAAAATTTTTCCAAAATGGAAAACTTACTGACTGGAAAAATAATGTTTGGCAATATAATCTCAGAAAAGAGTCTTATGTCAAAAGTTTACAGAATCCTACAGGGCCTCCACAAGGAAGACTGACAATACAGTTACAAAATGGGTAAAAGACATGGAAGAATTTTCATAGAGGAAAGCATTTGGATGGTGACAGATACATGAAGAAATGCTCAAAATCACAAGTGATAAGAGAGATGCAAATCAAAACCACAGTGAGATACCATCTCACCCCAGTAGCAGTGGCAAAGATTAACAGGACAGCAAGCAGTAAATGTTGGAGTGGATATGGAGAGACAAGAACTCTCATACACTGCTGGTGGGATTGTAAAATGGTACAACAACTCTGGAGGGCAGATTGGTGTTTCCTCAAAAAGCTGAACATAAAAATTCCAAATAACCATGCACACCCATGTTTATTGCAGCTTTGTTCACAATAGCAAGGAGTTGGAAACAACCTAAGTGCCCATCAACAAACGAATGGCTAGAGAAGCTGTGGTATATTCGCACAATGGAATACTATGCTGCATTAAAAAACAAGGAACTCATGCAATATTATTCAAAATGGTTGACTCTGGAGAACATTATGCTGAGTGAAATATCCCAGTCACAAAAGGACAAATATTACATGATGCCACTGTTGTAGAATAGGACTGTCCTTGGGGTTGGGGAGAGACTGAGTAAGATGGGTTCAATAATGTATACTGCACTGAAACAGAGGAGGGAGAAAACTGTTTAAAAGAGATATATAACTAGGTATTTCTGTCATCACAGGAGACTAGAGCGAGGGCTACATGGTGGAGGGGACCTGGGGGAGGGTTTGTAAAACAATGAAAGAATCTTTTCTTTTACTTTTCCATAATTTCTGGACTCATGTACTTATAACTTGTTAGTCAAATTTGTGTCTTCTAGGTTGCAACACCCCCATGATACATCTTCAAGGATATGAACATGTACGGCCAAGCACAATCAATAAGAGTGCATCTAAATCCCAAAATCAATCTCCATAATAGTCTATGTGTTTCCTACTGCCAAAGGGGCCCTTTAGAGTAGTGAGAGAAGATCTTCACCCTGAAACCCACAGCGTCCCTTTTCAGTAGGAAGTAGCTAAGAGAATACGCCATCCCCTTTTCCTTATGACTCAGGGTGAAGTCTCTCTCAGGGAGGAGTGATAGGGAATGGCAGAGGACACACTGACAAAGAAGATTAATCAGAACTGGCTTTGACAAGCACTGTGGCATTTGGACAAGAACAAACTGGGAGGAGTGTAGAGAGAATAGTGCAACAATGAATGAATGGAAACCCAAAATCTCTGTAAATGTTTATGAAAATTAATAAAATATAGAAAAAAACCTTCCAAATAACCTAGTTATCCCGCTGCAAGAAATATACCCTGAGGAAATTAGAGCTAACACAAATGGAGATTTGTACACCAGTGTTCACAGCAGTGTTCTTCACAACTGCAAGAACATGGAAACAGCTCCACTGTCCATCCACAGCCAGATGGATTGAGAAATTGTGGTACATTCACATGATGGAATACTATGTAGCACTCAGGAGCAATGATTTCGAAAAATACTATATAACCTGGGGGAGACTGGAGAGCATTATGCTGAGTGCACTAACTCAGTCGCATAAGGACAAAAACTGCACAAGACCATTATTGTCAAAATAGAAGGATAACTGGTAAAACATGTATGGGAACCAGGGGGAAAAGGATAGGAGTGGAGGGGTGGGGATGGCCTGGGGAGGATATCATAGGGTCTTATAGTTTGGTGGGTAGAGTGAGAAGGGGTAAAGGAAATGGGAAATACCCAGTGGAGACCTGAAAAGATGGGATAATGGTGGGCATAATTAATTGGGGATTAAGTTTATAAAACACATATGGGAATGATTGTATGGAACTTAGTATTAAAGAAAGAAATTGTGAAGCATGTGTATATTAATTTTATATGCAACCTGATAGGAAAATAAACATTTTTTAAAAAGTTAATCACCATTATCTATGCCCGATGTCAACCCAACTTTTCAGGTCTTCACAAAAGTCTACCCTAATTCTTTCAGGTTCTCACTCTGCCCACCAAACTCTGCAGCCTCATTATTTCCCTCCCTCCCCACATTTAATCCCTCCCCTTCCCTCTTTGGACTTCTATCCATATGTTAGTACTTAACCTTCTATTTTTTTTTTAAATTTATTTTATTATTTTGTGTGTGTACCGTCAAATTGGATCTGACTGGTACAGGAGGAGATGGCCCCTCCTTCTCCAGCAGAGCATCTGGTGGATTTGAACCGTATACCTCTGTGATTGCAGCTTCTTGCCACTAGGCCACCAGAGCTCCCTTTAGCCTTCTATTTTTATAATAATGGTCTTATGCAGTATTTGTCCTTAGGAGATTGTAGTTAGTTCACTCATCATAATACTCTCTAGCCTCTCCTATCTTATATAGTGTTTTCAAAATCATTGCTCCTGTTTGCTGCATAAAGGGAATTCTGGTGGCCTATTCTGTGGGCAGTTGTAGTACAAGGTCATGTCTCTTTGGCAGTTGGAATTGACCAGCCTTTCAGGGTGAAAAATGGGCAGTCTCCTCCCATTTTATTTCTAGCCTCAGAAACCCAGAGGAGAGGCAATTTCAACTCAATAGCAATGTGTTTTGAGAGAGTTTTTAAATGATAGAGAGCAAAACTAGTAGTATTGGGTACAATATAGAAGGCTTCAACTCAGTATAATTCAAAGGCACACAGTTCAAATTGACCAGCTGCTAGGCGGGAGAAAAATGAGTAATTTCCTTTCATGTGATTTACAGCCTCTGAAAGGCTGTTGGAGTGTCAGCTGTTAGTTACTTCTGACTTGAAGGCATATAACAACAGAAACATTTAAGTATACATGAGTTACCATTTAATTACAAATTTAAAGATAATTCAAAGAACTTATAAATTCCTTAATTTTACTTTCTAAAAAGAAAGTATTGCTGTGCGTCTGAGCTTTTCTGTGGATAATGCTTTGTCTAGTTTTGGGTATGTTGTATTTGAGGCATCTGTGAAGATGTTACTTGACAATATATTAAACTAAGAGAAACTTGGCTAATGAAAAGGTGATAGTGGTGATCACCATTACTATACTATTTATTGTTCACCTGACCTTTTTTTTTTTTTGTAAACTCACTGTATTAGGAGTGACAAAAAAAATAGACATTACACCTGCTGTTATAGAGTTTACAGACACAAAATCTTAAAATCAAGCAATCTTTAAAAATTTGCAGGTACTTTATAAGTGGTTTTCGTTGTTACCTTGGTTGTCACATTGAAGCCCTAGATTGCATGTGGATTGTGAATTGCCAAGAAAAAAAAAAACAAACTATAATAAATCTAACAGAATAATAAAAAGGGAAATTCTGGTGACAACTCCTCAACCTAAAATAATCTTAAGAAGAGATTTCCAGAATCTTTTTGTTTATTTATCTGTTTTGCCTTTTTCTCTTTTGCTCTTCTCTTCAGCTCTTAAATTATTCTGCTTATGTAGTATCATTACTATAATTTTTCTGAATAGAGCTATTTCTGAGTAAATAATTATTTCTTAGAAAATGACTTTTAAATTTGATTATATACTCTCAGGAGTTTATTGTGAAGATATTAATGTAAGTTTAATGACCACAGGTATCGGGAGGCACTTCAGAAGTGGGATGAAGCGCTTCAATTAACCCCAAATGATGCTACCTTGTATGAGATGAAATCACAGGTAAGGACTATGAAGAATTTTATTTTTATTTAATTTTTTTTTTTTTGGCGTGTGAAATTGTCTTTTTGATTGGTGAACAATGATGAACCTAAATAACATCTCCCTCATTTTATTTTTAAAATACAATTTATTTTGGGGGAAATATTTTACCATATTATTTATGAGAGTTTTATGCATAAAATTAGAAATTATTTGCCTTCACAAATAAGTTAACTATTTCAACCAACTAAAATAAGATGTGAATTTATGATATCTTTTTAAAAATCACTAATATGCTATTAAACTAAAAGTATCCATTTTCCTCAGAAATAAGTTGTGGTGTACTTTACATTAACTGGACTGAATTGAGTTCATGATGATGAGATTTCTCTAAAAATGGCCATTTAGCAAAAGCTCAGAACAGATTGAATTTATTAATTGTTGTTGTTGATTGCCGTTGAGTAGAGCATGTCTCTTAAGGGCCTGAAGCCTTTCTATAACTATAATCGTTTCTCCAAGTTCATAGAGTTTTCAGAGGCATGTGGTTTAGGAAGTGGATGCCACTCCTGCTTCCAAACCTTAATCAATCTGGGAGCTCCACCAAACACTGCCCACCAATGGGTAGCCATTATGGTGTTTGGCACAGCTATGGCACAGCTGTTCCTTTACGGCATTTGAGACTCCAGTGGCCCAAGGTTCAGGGTCACAGCAAACCCAGATTACCTCAGCACAGCATATTGACCAGAGTGCTGTATGACTTAGAAGAATGTTCCACCAAAATATAGTAACAAGGGATTAAAAGATAATTCCTCAGGCCCAGCTTTTAAATATAAGAGCCATCCAGGAGATTTTGTTCATGCTAAACAAGAAACTTAGACAAAAAACAACCACACAATCCACACAGATCCTCATCCAAAATAAGAGCACCATTTTACAGAGTTCAGCCATTTCACCCAACTCCAAAATGGATACAGGGCCTGACTTTCTATGTTCCTGCGGTTGTTAAATGTTGTTGAATAGTGACCCTATAAACAAAAGACCCTAACCCTCTTCTATAACTGTTGTCTTCTCTTTAAGTCCACAGAGTATCCACTTAGAAAGTTAATACCACTGCTGTTGACAAGCCTGTCTTAATCTGTGAGCTCTACCAAACATTATCAACCATATGTAACCATTATGGCATTTGACACACCACTTGCACAACATTCAGTATCACAGGAATCCCAGGTTACCCCAGTACACAGCAATGACACAAAAATGTTGTCCCACATAGGTAAATGTTCAACTCGTGCACCAGTCTCTCATTGGCTCCAGCAAGAGGCTTCCATCCCACTCTCACCAGTGATCAATCAGAACAGAGCAATCTTTCATCCAGCACAAAATAATAGTTTAAAAATAATATTTGTATTTATGTTTTTAATATTTTATTGGATAGCCCAGGAAGTATTTGAATTTGTATGTATGATTCTCCCTGCCTCATGGGAACACTAAAATTGCATATGATGGAAGCTAACAGGTTGGGTCTAGCTAGTCAAGTGGATCACCAGTCTCTCTGTGGAAGAAAAGAACACCAAGAGTAAATCACGTAAGAATATTGAGTGAGCAAGGGGAGTTAGGATAAAAGAACAGAATAGAAACTTTTTGGAAGACTAAAACGGATGGGTTCCTAGATGGCTACCAGTCAATACTTACTGTTTCCTTCAAATATATGCCACATATCCAGACGACTATACTTGTGATCTCATTTGGGAATCGGAGTTTCCTTGCTATGTTAATGAGACAGTATCTGTGTAGGTTGTGTTTTAAGGCAGTTGCTTTTGAGATCTAAAAAAGCACATTAAGTACAGAAGAAGATACACACTTACACTGTGTGAAGGTGGGAGGTAGACTAGTCTGCAGGCCTACAAATTCCCAGGATGGCCAGATATAAAAACTGAGATAAATATATTCCCCCAGAGCTGGCAAGAAAAGACCTTTACTCTAGAATCAGTGCCCTGTATTCAGACTTCTTGTCTCTTAAACTTTGAGAAAGCAAGTCTCTATTCATTAAAGTTTAAAAGGTGCATATATTAAAGGCAGTATTTGTAGCAAAGTTTGAAATGAATTGTTTAATATGTTGTTATGTGCCATCAAGTTGACTGCAACTCATAGCAATCTTACGAACAAGGAATCTAAACCTTACCCTATCTTGTGCCATGATGGAGTTTGTCTTTCAGTATGACTTTTCTGGCATGGACTGTGTGGAAAGGCAGAGCTGTGTGAATGAGGCATGTTGGTTTATCCACAAGGGGATTTGCTAGTCTCAACAATCTACAAGAGGATTGGCTAGTTTCTCCAATAAATTGAAGAGCTGTAGCTGCAGAGAAAGAACCTTTCCTAACCAAAACAGAGAGGCAGATAAGAGAGACCTCCCCCAATCTGGTGAAATATAGGACATGCTTTGAGAGGGCAGCAGCAGCAGTAGCTGAACTGGAGAACTGACATCAGATGAGATAAGAGCTTGGTGGGTGAGGGGAGCCAGTCTTGGCAGGACTGAGAACTTTGTTGGAAAGTTGGGTGGAGAGCCAGTACTGACAGGACTGAGAACTTTGTTGGGCATTTTTGAGTGGGAAACTAACATTGGCAGGGCTGAGAACTTGGAAACACTTAGAGCCACAGAGCTTGAGGCTGATGTGCGTGCGTGCACAGGTTAGGAGCTATCTTGAATATATTTTTTATTAATCTTAATTATAACCTTCTGACTTT
>NW_006399829.1:6456374-6457935 GCF_000299155.1 Elephantulus edwardii | reverse complement strand
GCATAACAAATAATTGCAAAGACTATGGTTTAGATAAGGCACACCTTAGTCCTTAAGCTGACGTCATTGCTCTTTAGGATTCTAGAGAGTTCCCTGACAGCAAATTTTCCTGTGACATCTTTTGATTTCTTGACTGCTGGTATCAAGGGTATTGTGGATCCAAGCAAGAGGAAATAGTTGACAGCTCAGGCTTCTGTCCATCTGTCATGATGTCCCACTGATGAGAATTTCTATTTTCTTAATGTTTACTTTAGAATCTGGTAATAATGGTGTGCCACTAAACTGGAGTACAAATTGTTCCACAGATTATAAATAAACCTTTACTTTTACTGAAGTGGAGGGTTCTGGAGTATCCTAATTAGTTTTCCAGCTTGTATGATTTGAAGAGAATCCTGTGAAGGGAAAGCCTATCAAGAGTTGAAATTATCTTTATGGCAGTTCATTTAAGGGCATATTGACGAGCTGATTAAATTAAACTTACTTAGTTTAACAGGGAACCTGGGACATCATAAAATCCATGTTGTATGCAGAATAAAAATAAGTGAAATTGGAAGTTTGCATAACTCCAAGCCCATATGGCTAGAATATGACCACTTATTCTTTGATGAGAGTCAAACAAATACTCTAACTGCAATTAAATTGGTTCCAACTCATAGCATTCTTCTGTTGGGTTTCCAAAACTGTCAGTCACAAAAGAGAAAATTAACAGTCTTTCTCCAGGGTGTGCTGTCAGTGGATTTGAACCGTAGGAGACTCAAGGCCTTTGTTTTAGTATTTCCACTCACTACAGACTATACCACCAGCTCACGGAGGTCAGTGATTAGGAAGGAAATGGTTTATAGTTTTACAGTTACTTCAGGAGTAAAAATAATAGTGTGATTACTGACTAAATAACTAAAGGTTGTTGTTGTTGTTAAGTGCTATAGAGTCTAGTACGACTCATAGTGACCCTATGAACAAAAGCTCTGAATCCAGTCCTGTCCCATGCCATCATCACACATCCTGACACACAAGAGCCCACTGCAGCAATAACCATGTCAATCCACCTGATCGAGGGTCTTTCTCTCCTTCGCCAACTCTTTACCCTTCCCAACATTATGTCCCTCTCCAAGGAATAGCATCTCCTAGCAATATGTCTGAGGAGAAGCCTCATCATTATGGCTTCCAAAGAGTACTCCATCTGCACCCTCTCCAGGACATACCTGTTCAGTGCTCTTCTCCAGTACCAGAGCTCAAAGACATCAATTCTTGTCCTGCCATACTTATTCATTATTCAGCTCTCAGATGCATAGTAAGTAATCAGAAAGACTATGACTTGATTCAGACACACCTTAGTCCTTAAACTGACATCAGTACTCCTCAATAATTTGGAAAGGTCCCAAACTGCAGATTTTTCCAGATTTTCCTTGTTTCCTGACTACTCATTCCAAGGGTGTTAATTGTGGATACAGGAAAGATGAAGCTGTTGACAGTTTCAGTCTCCTTTCCATCCATCATGACACTGCCTATTGGTCCATTGGTAAGAATCTTTGTTTTCTTGATACTGAGACACAATCCATAC
>NW_006399829.1:6445503-6446263 GCF_000299155.1 Elephantulus edwardii | reverse complement strand
ATCTCTATAAAAGTTAGCTTTTTTATGAGTGTTACTGACAAATTTTTTCCCTCCTTCTCTTTGCTTGTAGGTTCTCATGTCTCTTCATGAAATGTTCCCAGCAGTGCATGCAGCAGAAATGGCTGTCCAGAGAAATCCACACTCTTGGGAGTCATGGCAGACTTTGGGCCGTGCTCAGCTTGGCTTAGGAGAGATAGTCTTGGTAAAGAAGTCAGGTTATAATGTTGAAATATGCAGAAAATAATAACAGTTTACCCTTTAAAGGTATTAATCTAGTACATAGGTCAGAGTTGTAACGGGAGTCCTTTTCTATTTTAAACATTAATTATATATGTTAGAATATTTTCTGGGTGAGTGAAATCTTAGAATTATAAAAATATAAATAATATTGGGTTAGGTTAGTTCTTTAGAGTATTAAGTTTCTCATGAGTATGTTAATACCACTATGGAGACAAGGCCATTAATAGAAAGTAAAATATAAGTGAGTACTAGGCTCTTATCCTGGGCCCCTACAGAGGCAAAACCATTGAAACATATGTATACACAAATGTAAAGAGAGAGAGAGATACATTTAAACAAAATTAGTATGTTGTTGTTGTTATGTGTCGCTTGCGACTCATAGCAACCCTATGTACAACAGCCCTAAACTCCGCTCTGTCCTATGTCAGTCGCACTGTCTCTGACACTCCCATCCTAATTATCCCAGTCACTGAATCAATCCACCTCATAGAGGGCCTTCCTCTCCTGCGCTGTCCCTCCA
>NW_006399829.1:6442405-6444716 GCF_000299155.1 Elephantulus edwardii | reverse complement strand
ATAAAGGATTCTATAGGCAAAATCTTGAAAGAACTTGTTGTTGTTGTTATGTGCTGTCGAGTCGTTTGCAACTCATAGCGACCCTATGTACAACAGCCCTAAACCCTGCTCTATCCTGTGCCAATCTCATTGCCCCCGACACACCCATCCCGAGTCACCAAAAGAGAATGGAAGAAATAGAGAGTCCCTGTGCCAAACAGAATCCACTGACATTGAGCCATTTCAGGAAGTAGCATTTGATCAAGAACCAGTGTTTATAAAGGAAGGAGTTCAAGGTGAACTGAAGATGTTAGACAAAAAATAAGGCCCAGGAATTAATGGAGTACGAATTGAGATATTTTAACATATAGATGCAACCCTAGTCATGCACACCAGTCTATGCCAGCAAATATGGAAGATATATCTGGCCATGGGAACACACCATGGACCACCAGGAGAGCAAATCGTCTGTATTAGAGAGGGTGAAACAAAGTTTCTCCACCAAGGCAAAGATTTTGCAGCTCTGTCTCACATACTTTGGGCATGTGGCCAGGAGGGACCAGTCCTTGGAGAAAGATGTCCTGCTTGGAACGGTGGAAGTGCAGGAGAGGATGACCCGGACGGGATGGATTGACACAGTGACTGGGATAATGTGGGTAAGTGTGTTGGTATCCGTGAGACTGGCTCAGGATAGGGTAGGGTTCAGAGCTGCTGTACGTAGGGTTGCTGTGAGTCTCAGGTGACTTGATGGCTCATAACAACAACAAACAACAGGTGGCCAACTGACTGCAAGAGATCCATATTTATTCCCATTCTCAAGAAGGGTGATTCATCAGACTGGGAATTATCAGTATTGTTAACATCACATAAAATAAAATCTTTCTGAAGATATAAAAAACCAGCTGGAACAGTATCTTGACTGTGAACTGGCACAAATTCAAGTTCACTTAGAAGAGGTCGTGGCACAAGGAATATCATTGTTGATGTGGTATATCTTGACTGAAAGCAGAGAATACTAGGAAGATGTTTACTTATATTGTATTGATTGTACAAAGGCATTTGACTTTGTGGATCATAACAAGTTACGGCTAACATTGAGAAGAATGAGAATCTCAGAACACTTATTTATGCTCAGGTTAAACTTATACTAGAGTTAGAAGCTATTGTGTGAACAGGACAAGATAAAACTATCGTTTTAAATCAGGAAACGTGTGTCTGGGCTGTAGCCTTTCTCCATACTTAATCTGTGTGCTAAGCAAGTCATTCAAAAAGCTGGACTTTATGAAGAAGAATGTGGCATCAGGATTGGAGGAAGACTCATCAACAACTTGTGTTAGGTAGATGACAAAACTTTGCTTAGAGAAAGTGAAAAAGACTTGAAACACTTACTGCAGAAGATCAGGAAATCCCTCAATATGAGTTTTACCTCAACATCAAGAATCCTCACCACTGAGCCAGTAGACAATATGACAGGTGGAGAAAAGATTGAAGTTGTCAGTGATTTAATTTTGGATCCAAAATCAGTACCCATGGTAACAGCACTCAAGAAAACAAAAGTTATGTTCCATTGGAGAAATCAGTTGTCAATGCACCCAGTCTAAACCTTGGTCTTTTCATTTGCTTCACATGCATCTGAATGTTGGACAGTGAATAAGGATGACTGAAGAAGAAATGATGCCTTTGAAATGTGCTCTTGTTGAAGAGTATTTTATATCCTGTGGACTGCCAAAAGAACAAACAAATTTATCTTGAAGTGCAACTAGAGGGCTCCTTAGAGGCAAAGATGGTGAAACTTTGTCTCATTTACTTAGCATATTCTCAGGAGTAACCAAGCCTTGGAGGGAGACCTTAGGCTTGGAACGGTAGGAGGTCAGAAAAAGAAAGGAATGCCTTCAACAAGATAGCTAGACACAGTAATTGCGATGTGTCTGAACCTGACAGGGATTGTGAGGATGGTGCAGAATTGGGATATGTTGTTTGTAAGATTGCTGTGAGTTGTGGTCAACCTGATGGCACCTAACAGCAACAGCAATAAACTGTGAGAAAGATCCTGTTTTTCTTTCAGCAGGACTATGTGTACTTGACAGATTACAAAATTTAACATCCTTAAAATAATTTGCAAACCAATATAGTCATGCCAAGCTTCTTCATCATTTATGATAATCAAGATTTTTTTATGTCTTTTACGATTAAAAAGAAAACTACAAGTAATAAAAGTTGGAGAGGATGTGGTGAGATAGGGACTCTTAGACATTGTTGGGGGATTGTAAAATGGTACAACCATTCTGGAAGGCAGTCTGGCGCTTCCTCAAAAAGTTGAACATAGAAATTC
>NW_006399829.1:6433195-6442158 GCF_000299155.1 Elephantulus edwardii | reverse complement strand
ATGAGAGGGGAAAATTGGAAGAAACTGTTCTCAAAACAATATATTTTAATTTTGTAATTTAACTAGTATAATAAAAAGAAAAAATAGAACTACAACAGCAAAACCTGGTTAGTTTTAAGGTAAAACAATTAAGCTTAACTGTAATAACAGTGACTTTATTAAATTATGAATGGCTTACATTTTTCTGGTTCTCTTGGGAATATATTGTTACTTCTATTTATAAAAAATTGTTTTACAGGTTCATAGAAATAATAAGTAAGATCTTTTGATTTGTTATCTATTCTGTATTTGTCTTTTCTATAAAGAAACAAAATAAATATCCTTAAAATTGGACTAATAAGCAGTAGCATCATCAATGGAGAAAATACTGAAGTTTTCAAGGATTTCATTTTACGTGGAACCACAATCAATGCTCATGGATAGATCTGTCAAGAAATCAAAGAACATATTCTGTAGGGCAGAAAAAGCTGCAAAGGGTTTCCTGAAAATGTTAAAAAGCAGAGATATCACTTTGAGGACCAAGATGTGCCTGACTAAATCTAGAATATTTTCTGTTGCCTCATGTGCTTATGTACAGTTGGAGAATGAATTGTTGTTGTGTGCCATTGAGTCAGAACTGACCCAGCACAATTTACTGCCTCTGAAAACCCTACAGCAGTTTTCAGAGGCAGTAAATTGCATGAGTGGAGATTGCCCATCCTTCTCCCTCAGAGCACCTGGTGGATTTGAACCGCATGCCTTCGGGATTTAGCACATCTTCTTGCCACTAGGCCACCAGACCTCAGAAGCACTGAATACATGTTAATGTATTCTCTACCTGTAGGTGTCTTAGTTTTCTAGTGCTGCCATAACAGAAACATCACAACTGGATGGCTTTACCAAGCTGACGTTTTTGGAGTTTAAAACTTCTTTAACCTTTTAGAAGTTTAAAAGTTCCAATTCAGGGAGCCAACTTTAGGTGAAGGCCCATTTTTTGGTGGTGGTGGAGGAAAGTCTTTGTTGCCTTCAGCATTCACAGGTGCTGTGTTCCCATGGAGACCTCTGTTTGTCCTGGTTTCTCCAAGGTCAAGAAGTTTTCACCATGCGCTCCACTCTGGGCGATTATTTCTTGGTGGTTCCCCCTACCTCTTCTCAATTTCCTCCCCTTCTGTTGCTAGTGAGATAAAAGGTATTAGAGTGTTGCATTCTACCCTTAAACCTCCTAGGACTATTTGGTGTAGCAGGTCCTGGGGATCATTACATGGCTTCTACATTTGTATCATTACATATATACATTTGGAAGCACAGTGGACTTTAGAGGTGTTTATTGCAGTGCTGATTTCAGTTTAGCCTGGAGTTTAGGAATCTACAGGTTTGTCAATCTACTAGTCTACAAAATGGAACAATATATTTGCTTTGTCTTCATGGTTAAGGGAAAACTTACGTTCTTTTATATATGCTTATTTACCAATCTCTCTCTATATAGGAAGAAAAGGGATTGTTGTATACATAACAATTTCTTAAGAAATGAAAAAAAAGCAAAATGAAGATTTCTGAATTTTTTTCCCTCGCTAGGCAATTCGAAGTTTCCAAGTAGCCCTTCACATCTATCCAATGAACCCTGAGATATGGAAAGAAGACCTTTCCTGGGCAAGAACACTCCAGGAGCAGCAGAAGGTTGCCCAGAGGCTGGAACAAAGGGAAGCACCAGCAGAAGAAACACACCTCTCACCAAAGTCGATTCCTGACTATGACTTCGAAAGTGATGAGATTGTTGCTGTTTGTGCGGCTATTGCTGAGAAACAGAAGACCATTTCAGCAAACAAGACCATGGTGATTGTATCTGCTTCAGGGTCTGTAGAGACTGTAAGTGAGAAAGAGGATTGCACTGCCACACCCGATGGTTCTGTTTTTATCAAAGCCCGATGAGGCATTGTGGGTAGCACCCGGTATTGGAATCGGTGTTTTTGCTTATCTCTTATTAAAGTTTTAGGCTTAGGGAATTTTACTCAAGAAACAAGGCATAACTCCTGCTTGTAAAATAAGTTTTTTCAGATGAAGTATATAAAAACTGACTGGGAGAATTATATATTGTATGGACTATGCTTTGATAAGTTATAGCTTATATTTCTTAAGATTCTGAAGTAAATGGCTTTTGACTAATTTTAATTCAGTCAAAACATGTAAATGAATATGTTTTTTGAGACATACAACTTGAAGAGTAAATTAATGAAGTATGAATGACTTAATGGCAATTTTTATTAAAAGATTAACTTTGGATATAGGTATGACAATAAAGGAAGTCTGCAAATTCTTTCTCTCCTAGAAATAGTCTGCCCTTAATATTGACTTTTCTTGCTTAATTACAGTGTCCCAGGTTTAAATATTTTTGACATTTATTTTGATTCACAGTTGTCATTTTGCTATATGTGAAATCTGTATTCAGCTGAAAATGCATGGAAGTGTATACATTCTGAACATTTTCTGAAGTTTTTCTTAAATCTGATTTGATTTTAGCTCTACAGTTATTCTAACAGTGACAATTGCTCCTTTCAGTATTTGTTAAATGTATCAAGTGCTGATAAATTTCAGAATGGTAGTTTTATTTTTTTAATTATTACTGTAAATAAAGTAATAATTTTACCACAGCTGAGTTATTTTTAAAATGTGCATTTGTAAAAAGAGGGATAGCTTTTACAGGTATGTCATAACACATGGTACTGCTGCATTATCCCAGTCAAGCACAATATTCTCTTTTCCTTGTTTTTAATTCCAAAAAGAACTTTTTCTTACTTGTAACTTTCCATCTGATGGATTAGAATTTTTTTTTCTAGGAACCTTTCTTTAAACTATCAATACAATGAAAACGAATCACAATTTTAAAGAACTTAATTATATCTCCAAATATATAAGTATATTATAATTTTGTCAGTGAGTGAATTACTTAGGCATACATGCAAATTAAAACATGTTTTATAGTTCACTCTCCTGTGTTCAAAGGATATATTAAATATTTCATTGAAAGACCATAACCACATGCACTAGTCAGTAGTCGCTGTGTCAGTTCCTCTCGTTGGGGATCTTCCTCCCCTTCGCTGACCTTCTACCTTCCGAAACATGATGTTTCTTTCCAAGGAATGGCCTCTCTTGGCTACATTTCCAGAGTATGAAAGATGAAGCTTTGCCATCTTTTCCTCGTAGGAGAACTCTAGGCAAAACTGACTCTATGAGACCAAGAAGAGCCAAAACAAAGCTCAGATGGTAGAAAGGGGCAGAAAGATGAATGCTGCTACGTTAAAGGGATTTCAGTCAGTTCCACAAAAGAAAATGTGCCTAAATGGTTGAATAGAAAACTGATTTGCCCTAAAGAATTTCATCTAACTGACAATTGAAGTGGTGCCCTTTAACCTCTGGTTAAAGGTGTCAGCCTTAGAATGATCTCAAAAAGAAGGTGATAGGATAGCTAGAGAAGTGAGCACTCAAAATCTGGTATGTTGTTTTATTTAATGGGTGTGGGTTTATTGTATAGTTTGTGAATAGGGATTTTTTTTTAAAAAATTTATTTAGTGATTTTTAAGTTTTGTGTTAGCTTAGGAAAAAGATTGACTATGTTCATAAGCAGAAATAATTTCTACATAGTACCGTATGTGGTGCCTAGTACATGAAACAATAAATGATAAATGATAGCTATTCCTGTGAAGAGCTTAAATTATTTTGGAAGTTTCTTCTTATTTTAAGAGAATAAGTTTCATAATCTTTTGCTGTTACAGGAAGGATAATTGTTGGTTTGAGGTCATTCTTGTCCAAAGAGCTATGCTTCAGCCCCCAGAAAGGCAAGACCGGGATAGATTACAGCTTTAGTGCAGTTGAGTTGATGCCTCAGTGATTCTGTGTATAACAGAATGAAAATATTGCTCGTCCTATGCCAGCTGCACAGTGGTTGGTGTGTTTGGACCTGTTGTGGGAGCCTCTGTGTCAGTCCAACCAACACATTGACTCATTTTGTTGACTCTTACTTTACCAAGTGTAAATGTCCTCCTTCAGGGACTGTTTCATCCTGATACATGCAAAGTACGTGAACTGAATTCCTGGCACTCTCACTTCTAAGGAACATTCTGGTTGTGATTCCAAGACAGATTTATTTGTTCTTCTACAGATCTGTGCCATAATCTGTGTTCTCAACCTTGAAAGACATCACTTCTTCAGTTGTTCTTAACTCATTTTCAACTTTTGCTTGCATATGAGGAGACAGAAAATCCCATGGCTTGAGTCAGGCACATCTTAGGCCTCAGAGTATGACATCTTTGTTTTTTAACACATTAAGGGGGCATTTTGGAGCAGATGTGCCCAACAAAACACATCCTTTGATTTCTTGACTGCTGTTTCCAAAGGAGTTTATTGTGAATATGAGTAAAATGAAATCTTTGAAATGAATATCTATTTATCGATGGTTTAATTTTATTTGGATCTACCATCAGTACCCAAGTTGTTGATAGATGCTATCGAGTCAACTACAACTTAACCCCGAGTTGTCAGTTCTGAACTTTGCCCTGTCCATGAACATCCTCACGATCTCTGGTATGTTCCAATCATTATGCCAGTCTGTCTTGTTGAGAATCTTCTTCTTCTCCTCTGTACTTCCCCAACATGATTTATTTTCTTAGGACTGGTCTCTCCTGCCAACATGCCCAGCATAGCAATTCAAAAGCATCACTTCTTCTGTAATTCTTATTCATGGTCTGACTTAAAGATGGCATAGGAAGCAAGTGAAAAGAACATTGCTTGCATCAGGGGGCCTTAGTCTTTTTATCCCCCCCTCATATTTTTATTGGTTTACATACAGTCATTCATATATATTACATTATGCATGTACATTGTAGGTTTTTAAAAAGTTCTTATGCATAGTTTTCCCTACTGTATCTTTCCTGTTTCCTTTACACACACTTCGCTCCACCCATCAAATTGTGTGAACCTATGATTAATGCCTCCTCTCCACCCCTGCCCATCCTCAGTCCTCTGCTTTCCCCCATCCTCATACTCATTCTACAACAATAATCTTATATAATATTTATCCTTATGAGACTGAGTTAGTTCACTTTGCACAGTGCTCTCCAGTTCCTCCAAAGTTAGGTAGTAATTTACAAAATCATTGCTCCTGTGTGCTTTGTAGTCTGTTGTGTGAATGTACCATACTTTCTCAATCCATTTGATTGTGATTAAGTTTTTGCGTTGTTTCCATGTTCTTGCCGATGGTGAATAATGCTGCAGTGAACACTGGTGTACAAGTGTCTATTTGAGCCTCAGTTTTCACTTTATCAGGGTTTATTCCAAGCAGTGGAATAGCAGGGTCATATGGAATTTCTATAGTCAGCTTTCTGAGGAAACATCAAACTGCCTTCCAGAGTAGTTCTATCATTTTACAGTCCCACAACAATGTATAAGAGTTCCTATCTTGCCACATCCTCTCGAACATTTATTTCTTGCTGTCTTGTTAAACTTTGCCACTGCTACTGGTATGGAATGAGATCTCATTGTGGTTTTAATTTGCATCTCTCTTATTGCCAGTGATTTTGAGCATTTCTTCATATGTCTGTTGGCCATCTGAGTATCTTCCTCTGTGAAAATTCTTTCCATGTCTTTTGCCCATATTGTAATTGTGTTAACAGTCTTTTTCCTGTGGAGGCCCTCTAGGATTTTGTCAACTTTTGATTTGAGACCCTTATCTGAAGTGGTATTACAGGTGTTTTTTACCTGAGTTAGTAGGTTTTCTTTTCACTCTGTTGGAAAATGTTTTTGATGCACATAGGGATTTAATCATTAGAGGGTTCCATTCATCAATTTTATCCTCTTCAGATTGTTCATTTCTGGCTGTATTTGGCAGTCTCTTTATCCCATGTAAGCTTGATACCAATTTGTTCTGATGAATTTTATGGTTTTGGGCTTTACTTCCAGGTCTCTGATCCACCTTGAGTTAATTTTTGTGTATGGTGTGAGATGTGCATCCTGTTTTAGCTTTCTGCAGGTAGCAGTCCAGTTTTGCCAGTGTTGAAAGTTGTTATTTCCCCATTTGATAGGTTTTATTTCCTTGTTGGATATCAGTTGACCATAGATATCTAGTTGCATTTCTCGATTCTCAGTTCTGTTTTAATGGTTTATGTGCCTGTCATTGTACCAGGAAGTGTTATGCCCCCCTTTACATTTTTGTTTTTCATAAGTGCTTTGCTTATTCGAGGTCTCTTTCCTCTCCAAATACACTTGACAGTTTTCCTTTCGATCTCCTTGAAAATGAATTTGGTACTTATTTTGGGATTGCATTGAACATGTAGATTGTTTTTGGTAGGATTGTCATTTTCACAATATTGAGTCTTCCTATCCATGAATAGGACACATTTTCACACTTTAGTTGGTTCTTTTACTGTGTCTCACAAAAATTTTCTGTGGTTTTCTTTGGATAGGTCTTTTGTGCCTCTAGTTAGCTTTACTCCAAGTATCTCAATTTGTGGTTAGCTACTGTAAATGATATTACTTTCTTAGTTTCCTTCTCTGTGTTTTCTTTGTTATTGTAGGGAATCCCACTGATTTTTGAATATTGATCTTGTATCCTGCTAAACTGGTCCACTAGCTCTAACAGTTTGTTGAGTTCTTGGGGTTTTGTTTTTTTTTGTCAAACATTCTCCTAGGTGTTATAGAACTCATCTGTGCATTACTGTACAGAGGCAACTCGGGATTGCTGTGATGCTAAACACTGTGACACTGATGTGCCAAATGTGATAACAGTTACCCATGGTGGACAGTGTTTGGTGGAGCTTCCTGATTAAAACAAGCTTGGAAGCAGGAGTGGAATCCACTTCCGAAATGGCTTGCCTCTGGAAACTCTACGACCAGTGCTCAGGTGTTTTGTTCATAAGGTTGCTATGAGTCATCTACAACTCGATGGCACCTAACAACAATAACAACGACAATATAGAGCTATATTGGCCTAGTGGACAGAAAGTTATGCTACTGAGCCCAAGGTGGGTGATTTTAATCTGCGGCCCTCAGGCCTGGTTCAAATTGTTTTTTTGTCAAATACTCTTCTAGGTGATACAGCACTGGTCTGTGCATTGCTGTACAGAGGTAACTCGTGGTTGCTGTGATGCTAAACACTGTGACAGTGATGTGCTAAATGTGATAATGGTTAGCCATGGTGGACAATGTTTGGTGGAGCTTCCCAATTAAAACAAGCCTGGAAGCAGAAGTGGCATAGACTTCCGAAATGGCTTACCTCGGAAACTATGAACAGTGCTCAGGTCTTTCATTCATAGGGTCGCTATAAGTCATCTATGACTCGACGGCATCTAACAACAACAACAACAACACTATATCATCTACATATAGTGATAATGTAGTAGATCTGGATGCCTTTTATTTCCTTCTCTTATATATTGCCCTACCTTGCAAGTACTTCCAATACAGTATTGAATAGAAATGGTGGTAGTGAGTATCCTTATCTGATCCTTGTTCGCAAGGAAAATGCTTTCAGTCTTTCTACACTGAGAATGATACTGACTCTTTATTTTTCATACGTACTTTTCACCCTGTTTGAGGAAATTCCCTTCAATTCCAGTTTTCCCAAGTGTCTTAATCAGAAAAGGGGGTTAGATTTTATCAAATGCCTTTTCTACATCAATTGCTATGATCATATGGTTCTTGTTATTTCCTTGGTTAATATAGTGGATTATATTGATTGCTTTTCTTATATTGGACCATACTTGCATTCCTCTTATGAATTCCACTTGGTCATAGGGATTTTTTTTTTTAAATATGCTTTTGGATTCTATTGACTGGGATTTTGTTAAGGATTTTTGTGTCTATGTTCATGAGAAATATTGGCCTGTAGATTTCTTTTTTTGTAACATCTTTGCCTGGTTTCAGTATTAGGGTTCTGCTTACTTCATAGAATGTCTCTGGGAATGTTCTTTCTTTTTCTGTTATTTGAAGTAACTTAATTATAATTGGTGATAAATCTTCTCTGACTATTTGGTAGAATTCAGCCATGAAGTCATCTCATACAAGACTTTTTTTTATTAGAGAGTCTTTGTAACCTGCTCAATTTTTTCTTCTGTGATGGGTCTGTTCCCGTGTTCTACATCTGCCTGTGTCAGTCTAAGTGGTTGTTGGTTGTTGTTAGGTGCCATCAAGTAGAGCATGGTTCATTGCAACCCTATGAACAAAAGATCTGAACCTTGTTCCATCCTGCACCGTTCTCACACTTCCTGACACACAAGAGTGCATTGCAGCAGTCACTGTATCAATCCACCTGGGTGAAGGTATTCCTCTAATTCATTGACCCTACACCCTGCTCCAAAGAATAGCACCTCCTAGCAGCATGTCCAAAGTATGTGAGGTCAAGCGTCATTGTTCTTGCTTCCAAAGAGCACTCTGGCTACCCCTCTCCAAAACTTACCCATTCGTTCTCTTGGCCAACCATGGTATGGTCAGTGGTCTTCTCCAGTACCACAGCTCAAAGGCATCAATTCTTTTTCTGTCATCATTTATTGTCCAGCTCTTAGATGCATGTCTAGTAATCTGAAAGATAGACCCAAATCAGATACAACTTAGTCTTTAAACTGACATCACTTCTCCTCAATAATTTGGAAAGGTCCTTGTTGTTGTTGTTATGTGCCGTTGAGTCGCCTGCGACTCATAGCGACCCTATGTACAACAGCTCTAAACTCCGCTCTGTCTTGTGCCAATTGCACTGTCTCTGACACTCCCATCCCAATTATCCCAGTCACTGAATCACTCCACCTCATAGAGGGCCTTCCTCTCCTGCGTCGTCCCTTCACCCTCCCAAGCATGATGTCCCTCTCCAAGGACCGGTCTCTCCTCACAACATGTCCAGAGTAAGTTAGATGGAGCCTCAGAATCCTTGCCTCCAAGGAGCCACCCGGTTTAACCCTCTCCAGGACAAATCTGTTTGTTTTCCTAGCCATCCATGGTAT
>NW_006399829.1:6422333-6424970 GCF_000299155.1 Elephantulus edwardii | reverse complement strand
CCTGTTGTTTGTATTGCTTATCTTCTTATTAGTTCCAAGGATTCTTTCTTTGTTCTGGATGTAAAAAGTCCTTTATGGTAAGGTGACACTCAAGAAGGGGTTGCTTAGACATTGTAATAAATCAAACACACTAATCAGTGGTAACTAATGTTATAAAACAAAGTCTGTGAATCATTGTATGAAGAAAAATCAGTATGATTTGTAAAAAAAAATTAATATGATTTGTAAAAAACAAAACCCAAACCCAAGCAAAAATATACTAAATATGTTAAAATCCTATGCTGTTGTTTACTAGGTCCCATCGAGTAGAGCACAACCAATAGTGATCCATGAACAACAGATCTGAACCTCGTCCTATCCTGTGCCATTCTCACACTTCCTGATACACTAACGCTTGTGTGGCAGCCACCATGTCAACCCACCTGATCAAGGGTCCTCTTTTCTTTCACTGACCCTCTACCTTTCTGAGCATCGTGACTGTCTTCAAGTCCTCTTCACTTTCAGCAAGCAAGTTTGTGTAAGCTTCACGTCACAGGTTGTTGGATCTTTCTCCAATCCTGATGCCACATTCCTCCTCATATAGCTCAGCCCCCTGAATGATCTATTCTGCATACACATTGAAAAGGTATGGAGATAGGATGCATCCCTGATGCACATCTTTATTAATTTTGAACCATTCTATGTTTCCTTGCTCTATTCTGAGGACTACTTCCTGGTTCAAGTATAGGTTTCACATGAGCACAACCAAGTGTTCTGGGACTCCTGTTCTTCTCAAGGTTAGCCAAAATTTGTTGTGATCCACACAGTCAAATGTCTTTGCATAGTTAATGAAACGCAGATAAGACATCCTCTGTTACTCTCTGCTTTTGTCCAAGATCCATCTGACACTGGCTGTGATGTCCCTAGTGCCACGGTGTCTTCTTTTTTTTTTTTTAAATTTAGGTTGTTTATTTGGTGTCTTCTAAATCCAGCTTGTATTTCTGACTGTTCTCTGTCAATGTACTGTTCCAGTCATTTTTGGATAATATTCAGGAGGATTTTGCTTGTGTGTGATATTAGGGATATTGTTAGACAATTTTCTATACTCTGTTCAGTCACCTTATTTTGGAGTGGGAATAAACATGGTTCTCTTCCAGTCAGTTGGTCAGGTAGTTGTCCTCCAGATTTCTTGCCACAATCTGGTGAGCTCATCCAACGCAGCATCTGTTTGCTGAAATGTCAATGGGTATGCCATCAGTTCCTGGGGCCTTGTTTTTTTGCCAATTCTATCAGAGCAGTTTGAACTTCTTTCTTTGTATTCTATTCCCCTCTCTTGCCTAAGGTACTATGGTGGCATTGTGTGGTACACATTTTGCTAACAAAAAGGTCAGCAGTTTGAATCCATTAGCTGTTCTGCGGGAGATAGGCAATCTCCTCCTGTAAAGATGTATGTACATCCTTGGCTCTGAGTAGGGCAGAGTTTAGGGCTGTTGTACACAGGGTTGCAATGAGCTGCAGGTGACTCAATGGCACATAACAACAATACAACAAGGGTGACAGAAGAAGAATCAATGCCTTTGAGTTGTGGTGCTGTGGATGAGTACTGAACATATTGTGGACCTCCAAGAGAACAGTGAAGAGGGTAAAACCAAGTTTCTCTTTGGAAGCCTGGATTTTGAAACTGTCTCAAAATTCTTTGGACACATGGCCAGGAGGGACTAGTCCTTGGAGAAGGACATCATGCTTGGAAGGGTGGAGGGACTCCAGATGAGATGGACTGACACAGTGACTGGGGCAATGGGAATAGGTGTGTTGGAGTCAGTGAGACCAGCTCACTATAGGGCAGGCTTCAGAGCTGTTGTACACATGGTCACTATGAGTCTCAGGCTACTAGACATCACATAACAACAACAATATTGAACCTCTACTGTAATTTCAGTAATGTTCCTCTGGACTCTACGTTTCTTACAAATTGGTACTTAGATCCAGAAGTTTGACCATATTAATTGAATTTCTTGGCAAAAATGTTACAGGTGTTTGAATATCCTAACAGGAGGTACAGATGTCTTGCTCTTTCTCTTTGCAATGTCAGTAGCCATTGGTTGCCATTGACAGCAGGATAATGTCACAGCAGTTGTTGGCTGAGGGGGGAGAAAGCCAGAAGTGTTTTGACTCATACTTCCAAAGCATTCAGTTTGACTGTGTTAATCAAACAAAGCTGTCCTGAAGTTTTCCTTAGAGACAAGGATGTGAAATTCATCTTACATGAAATTTGGGCATATTGTTAGGGGGGGTGGGCTAGTCCTTGGGAAATGATGGAGGGTCAGAGAAAGAGAGGAAGACCTTCAATAAGATGTCCTGACACAGTGACTATAACAATAGGCCTGAGAATGATGGAGATTGTGACAGTGACACAGGACAAGGTTCAGATCTGTTTGTTATACGGGTGCTAAATCAACAGTACTAACAACCACCACCATCAGTACCTAAGAAAGAGGGCACAAAGGTTAAGACACAGTTACCAGTTACACAGATGGGTGAAGGGTTGAAGAACAATGAATACCTCTATCCTAGAATTTGGTTCCTAAACATCACTCTCCCCCAAATGCATCCAACCCTTTGTATTATTTTCCTACCTTTCCTCTAAAAAATAATTTT
>NW_006399829.1:6413956-6422233 GCF_000299155.1 Elephantulus edwardii | reverse complement strand
TGGTCATTGTCCAACTCTCTGATGCATAACAGGTGATTGCGAAGACCATGGCATGTATCAGACGCACCTTAGTCTCCAGAGAGACACCACTGCTCTTCAGTACTTTGGAGAGGTCCCTAACAGCAGACTTTCCCATGGCAATGCGCCTTTTAATTTACCTACAGATTTTCCCAGTGCATTGTGTCTTATTTCCTGACTGCTTGCACCAAGGGTGTTAATTGTGGATCCAAGTAAGATGAAGCTGTTGATAGTTTCAGTCTCCACTCCATCAAACATGATGCTACCTTGTTGGTCCAGTAAGAATCTTTGTTTTCCTGACATTGAGGTGTAATCCATACTGAAGGCTGTGTTCTTTGATCTTCTGCAACTAGTGCTTCAAGCCTTCCTCCCTTTCATCAACCAAGGTTGTGTCATTTACATAACGCAGGTTATTGATGAGTCTCCCTCTAATCTTGATGTCACACTCATAGAGTTCAGCTTCTTGGATAGCTTGCTCAGCATACATATTGAATAGATATGGTGAGAGAATATAACCCTCACACAGTCCCTTCCCAATTCCAAACCATGTAGTGCTACTTTGCTCTGTTTGCACAGTAGTCTCCTGGCCAAGGGATAGGTTTTGCATGAGCACAATAAAGTGCTCTGGGATTCCCATTCTTCTCAATGTCAGCCATAATTTGTAATGATCCACACAGTCAAATGCTTTTGCATAGTCAATAAAGCACAAATAGATATTCTTTTGGTATTTCTTACTTTTAGCTGGTGTCCATCTGATGTCAGCAGTGATATCCTTGGTACCACAACCTCTTCTAAATCTGCTTTAACTTCTGGAAGTTCTTATGTATGTACTGTTTTAGCCATTTTTGAATGACCTTCAGCAGTATTTTGCTTGCATGTGATATCAGTGATATTGTTCAGTAATGTCCACATTCAGCTGGATCACCTTTCTTGGGCATGGGAACAAATAGGGACCTTTTCCATTCCGTTGGCCAGACAGCCATCCTCCAAGTTTCCTGGCATAGACTGGTGAGTGCATTCAGACTGTATCTGTTAATTAAAAACAAATCAATTGGTACTCCCTTGATTCCTGGGGTCTTATTTTTTGCCGTTGTCTTCAATGCAGCTTTTACTTCCTCTATTACCATTGGCTCTTGTTTGTATGGTACTTCCTGAAATTTTTCAGTGTCAATCAATTCTTTCAGGTACTGTGACTAGCATCTTTCAATATTGCAACATGAGGCTTAAATTTGATTTTCAGTTCT
The DNA here is from genome assembly GCF_000299155.1 of Elephantulus edwardii. Classification (NCBI taxonomy): domain Eukaryota; kingdom Metazoa; phylum Chordata; class Mammalia; order Macroscelidea; family Macroscelididae; genus Elephantulus; species Elephantulus edwardii. Next base: position 6,420,971 of record NW_006399829.1, on the reverse strand, counting down.
TTCAGCTTGAGAAATGCAGAGTTCTTCTCTTTTTATTCTCCAACTGTTGCACTCTGCAAATTCCATTATACTTTGCTTTGTTCTTCCGAGCTGCCTTTTGAAATTGTCTGTTCAGCTCTTTCACCTCAACATGTTTTCTTTTAGTTTTGGCTTTTCAATGCTCCAGTGCAATTTCAGAGTCTCTTCTGGCATCCACTTAGATTCATTCATTCTTTTTGAGTCTCAAAGAATTTGTCCATTTCCTCTAAGTTTTCAAATTTATCAAGAGTATAGCTTTTCTTAACATTCTGATATTATAGATTTAATTTCATCTGGTTCTGTTGTGATGCCACCTCTATCATTAATTACTTGAGTTGTTACTGTGTTCTCCTTTATCTCTTTTGTTAAGTTTGCCTATAGTTTGTCAGTTTTATTGACCCTTTGAAACCCAGCTCCTGGTTTTGCTGATGGTTTCAATTTTTTTTCTGTTTTCTATCTCATTGATTTCAGCTCTTGTTGTTATAATTTCATTTCTTCTAGAGACTGTGGGGTTAGATTGTTGTTATTTTCTATTTGATGGAGGTTTTTAGTTAGATCATTAACTTGCTTCTTTGTTTGCTTTTTATGTGTGTGCCTGTTGCTATGAACTGCCCTCTGAGCACTGCCTTAGCTGCATCCCAGAGATTTTGGAATGTTACATTTTTATTATCATTTGTTTTGGGGAACTTTTTTATTTTATTATTTATTTCTTCTATAACCCAATCTTGTTCTTGCAGCATGTTATTTAGCTTCCAAATTGGTGGTTTTAAAATCTTCTTGTGGTTAATTTCTAATTTTATGGCATTGTGATCTGAGAAGATACTTTGTATCACTTCAAAGTTTTAAAATTTTTTGAAGCTTGCTTTCTGCCCTAAATAAATCAGTTCTGTAAAATGTGCCATGTGCACTTGAAAAGAAAGGCAATACAGTTTAGTTGGGTGCAGTACTTGAAATACATTTACAATGTTGAGTTGGCTGAAGGTATAATTTAGATCTTCTGCATCTTTGTTAAGTTTCTTTTGAGTTAACCTATCCTTTGGTGAGAGTGCTGTGTTAAAGTCTCCTGCCACTATTGTTATATTTCTATTTTTTTCTTCAGTTTTATTAATAGCTGTTTTATGTATTTAGCAGGTCTGCCATTTGGTGCATAGATGTTGACTAATGTTATGTCTTCTTGATCTACTGTAGTGCCCTTCCTTATCTTTTATGGTGGTTTTCATTCTGAAGTCTCTTTTATCAGAGATTAGTTTTGCCACTCCTGCTTTTTCATGGTTGCCATTTGCTTGGTCTTTGTCTTTATTTCTTAGATGTGTCTTTTATAGACAATATATTTGATAAGCTTAGAATTGTTTTTTTTTATTCATTCTGCTACTCTTTTTCTCTTGATTGTGCATTAAGTATGACTATTGCCATTTTGTTATCTTTTGTTTTTTTGCTGTTTCTTGTTAACTGTGGCCCATCCACCTTCCTTTGGTGTCTCTGTGTAAAGGACCTCCCTTAAAAGTTCTTGTGGATTTTGGTCTTGTCTTCACAAATTTCTTACATTCCTTCTTTTCTGCAAAGGATGTGATTTCTCCTTCCTGTTTGATGGAGCACTTTGCTGTGCACAGGATCTTTGTTTGGCAATTGTTTTCTTTCAACTTTCTGTATATGCCATCCCATTGTCTTCTTGCTTACATGAATTCCACTGAAAAAAGCAGAACTTAATCTAATTGCTTTTCCTTTGTAGGTGACTCACTCCTTTTCTCATGCTGCTGCTAGTATGCTATCCTTATCTTTTATTTTGGAGAATTTGACTATATGTTTTGATTTTTTGGGGGTCCAGTCTGATGCTTGTTGGCTGCTTCCTGAATGTAGATTTCCTCATTCTTCATAATACCTGGAAAGTTTTCTTCTAGTAATTCTTCCATAATTTTCTCTACGATCATTCTATCCCTCTCATATTCTGGAATTCCAGTCATATGTGTTATTCCTTTTGTTGTTATCCACATGATTCTAATATTTTCTTTTTTCCTCATCTCTGATTTCCTTCTAGTATGTTTCCATTGAGATTCTTGTCTTCTAGCTCACTGACTCTCTGCTCTATCTCTTCTCTTCTCTTCTCTTCTCTTCTCTTCTCTTCTCTTCTCTTCTCTTCTCTTCTCTTCTCTTCTCTTCTCTCTCTTCTCTTCTCTCTCTTTTTTGTCTGCAAGCATGTTAGGCACTTCTGCCATTTCTTCCATAATATTCTGGATTGTGTTTTAATGCATTTCTGTTATTTCCAGTAGTGAGTTGGCTGTAACCTCTCTATCTTGTGATGAGTTTTTAAATGCTTGTACCTCTTTAACTATAATTTCAATTCTTCTATCTTTTGCATTTTCTTCTGTAGTTGTGTAAGTTCCTCTTTATCAGTATATTTCTTCTGGCTCCATGTCTCTAGAGTGCTTTCCATTGTTTTATCATTTATCATCATTTGCATCTTCTTTTATAGCTGTTTAAATAACTCTTCATCAGTGTATTTCTTTTCGTTTTTTACTTCTAGGTTATTCTTTTTATTTGTAGTTTCCAGTGTTTCTTCCATTATTTGTAGTTTCTTTCATAGTAATTTGAATGTCTCCATATGAATATATATCATCAGCCTTCTTGACTCTAAGGTCTGCAATATTCTCTGCTTTTTTTTGGAGGAAAAAAGGTGATTTTTTGGTCATTTTTTAAAATCAGAGCAGCCTTTATTTTCAGCAGTGCTGTTAGAAAAGGCAGGCAGGGCCCACTGAGTGCAGCTCTCACACACAGCACCAAAATATACATTTAAAAAAAAATCACACAGCCTAGCCCTCACACTCATGTACATCTCCAGAAGCCACACAACCCCAAACCAAAGGGGGAAAAACCCCCAATTCAAGACCCTCACAGGTAAGAAGTCTTTGAATCAGGACTTACAAATCTATCTATCTATCTACCTACCTACCTACCTATCTATCTATCTATCTATCTAATCTATCATCCTATAAAAAACCCCCAAAAACTAAGGGGGCAAGGAAAACCCTTTAGACACAATCCTGGCAAGCCTCAGAAACCAGCAAACACACTGCCTCTAACAGGGAGAAAGCAGCAAAGCTGTGCTCTCTGTGTGCCTGGAGAGGGAGCTGTGGGAGACTAACATTCCAGGACAGCTCTCAGCACGGACAAGTCCTCTGGCTGCCAGGCCCTAGAGCTTGGGGGAAGAGATGGAACGGGGGCACCCAGGCCACATGCCACAAGCACAGTCCGCAGTCAGTTCCCAGCATGGAAAGGGCTGTTTTTCCCCGCCAGGAAAGGTACTGATTCAAAACAAAGTAAAAGGGAAGACATTCTCTCTGAAGTCAGAATTTCCTGGCCAGTGGTGGCTAAGTTCCGGGCAGTGGCCATCAGTGTGAAAATTATCAAATACTTGGTTGACTCCACAATCAAAACTGTTGGTACCAGTAGCCAGGAAATAAAAAATGAATTACATTGGGCAAGTCTGCTGTCAGGGACCTCTCCAGAATACTGAGGAGCAACAATGCCAGTCTAAAGACTAAGGTGCACCTGATCTAATCCATGGTCTTCATAATTACTTCTGTGCATCAAAGAGCCGAACAATAACTAAGGATGACAGAAGAATTTATTTGTTTGAATTGTGCTGAAGAGGAGTATTGAACATACCCTGGACTGCTAAGAGAACAAACAGGTCTGTCCCGGAGAGGAAGAAATGAGGCTACTTCTTGGAGGCTAGGGTTTTGGAGCTCCATTTCACATACTTTGGGCATGTGGCCAGGAGGAACCAGTCCTTGGAGAAGGAAAGAAATGCTTAGAAAGGTGGAGGGACAACCCAAGAGAGGAAGAACCCAAATGAGATGGATTGAATGGAGTAATAGAGTAACTGGAGTAATGGGAGTAGGTGTGTCAGCAACAGTGAGATTGACCCAGGATAGAGCAAAGTTTAGCGCTATTGTACATAGGGTCCCTGTAAATTGCGAGTGACTGGATGCCACACCACAACAACAACATATCATTGACAATGTTGCTTTCAGGTGTTGCCAAGTTTGACTCAGTGACCCTTTGAGCAACAGAGCCAAACCCTGACTTATCCTGTGCCATCCTCGCAATCTCTGACACAACTTGGTGCCCATAGCTGCAGTTACTGTGCCAGTTCACCTGGTTGAGGATCTTTCTCTCCTTCACTGTCCTTCTACCTTTCCAAGCATCATGTCCTTCTCCAAGGAATAGCCTCTCCTAGCATTATGTTCAAAATAAGTGAGATATACCTTTGCCATCCTTAAGGAACACTGGCTACACCTTCTACAAGACATATCTGTTGTTTTGCCAGGTCATGGGATATTCAGTACTCTTCTCCAATACTATAGTACAAAGGCATCAATTTTTCTTCCATCATCCTTATTTTCCAGCTCTCAGATGCATGTTGTTTTTGTTGTTGAAAACTCCGGTGAGTTTTCAGAGGCAGTTAATTGCATGGGAGGGTGTTGCCCTTCTTTCTCTTGTGGACAGCGTGTGTGGCTTCTTAATACTAGGCCACCAGAGCACAGTTCAGAGGCATCAGTTTTTCTTCTGTCATTCTTATTTTCCAGCTCTCAGATTCATAACAAGTGATAGAAAAGACCATGGTCTGAATCAGGCACACCTTAGTCCTCAAACTAACATCATTGTTCCTCAGTATTTTGGAGACATCCAGGACTGCAGACTTTCCCAGTGCAATATGTCTTCTGATATGCTGATACCAAATGTGTTGATTGTGGATCCAAATAAGATGAAGTCAACAGTTTCGATCTTTTCTCCAACTATTATAATGTCACTTATCGATTCTGTGTTGAGAATATTTGTTTTCTTGACATTGAAATACCATCCATATTGAAGGCTGCAGTGTTTTTTCAGCAAGTGTTTCAAGTCCTCACTTTCAGCAAGCAAAGTGTGTTGTCTGCCAAAGCTTATTGATGAGTCTTCCTCCAGCCCTGATGCTGCATTCTTCTTCATAGTGACCAGCTTTTCAAATAATTTTTCAGCTTACAGAATTGAATAGGTATGGAGAAAGGATATACAGCCTTGACCCATTCCTCTCTTAATTTTAATCCTTGTGGTGTTCCCTTGCTCTGTTCACACAACAGCTTCTTGGTGTAGGTTTTGCATGTGCATAATTAAGTGACAACATTGTACTTCAGGAGACATTTTAGAATGCTCTTTTTGACAACGAATGTTGTGACCCCATTTCTCTTCATCTTGTCATTGTCAGCCTAATTCGAGATAACCAATACCATACATTTCAGCTCACCAATGCCTAGGATTATGCATTCTAAGTCATGCTTGATAATGTCCAATTTTCCTAGGTTTATACTTCATACAATCTATGTTTCAGTTATCAGTGGGTGTGTGCAGCTGTTTCTCTTCATTTTGAGTCATTGTACATGAAGGTCCTTCTTTAACTTTACTCCATCCACATCATTATGGGCGTTCTAGTGTTAACAGGTTGTACTTCCATCCCAAAACCACACAGTTCAAATCCACCAGCTATTCCGCAAGAAAATGATGGACAGTTGTAAAAATGCCTCTGAAAATCTACTGGAAGATTGCCTATGAGTTGGTTCTGACTTGATGGTACACAACAACAACAACAACTACTACTACTACTACTTCCAGGAGGCAGCTCTTCCCTAGTCTGGTGTCACAGTCTTTAGAGAATTTGCTGTTAACCCAAAACATGGTTTGAATCCACCAGCAGCTATACAGGAGAAAAATGGGCAGTCTTCTTCCACGTGATTTACAGTCTAAAAAGCTACTAGAGAGTCAGTTATGAGTGAGTTCTGACTTGATGGTAATAAGTTCTGAATGAAGCCTGAGAATTGCATCTTTTGACATTATATGGGACAATGTCCTGGTATTATTCATGGAGTTTCCAAGGGTCTGTTATTTCAGAAGTGGGTGAAGAGTCCTGTTTTCTACCTAATTTATCTTGGTATGGCAACAACACTGAAGCCTGCCCATAATAGGTGACCCTGCTGATGGCTGAATTACTGGTAGCATAGCTTCCAACATCACAGCCAGCAAAAATCACCACAATATGACAAACTGACAGACACGTGGACAAAATTCAATAGTGGTAGCTTAAATGTGAAAACCTTGTAATCTGAAGTCACATGAGAAAGCTATAATGAAAACTAAATAAACATTGAAACTAAATAAACATTGTTGCAGAAAAATATTATTTCTCTTCAACAAACAGGTGCTGCCCTAGATGTGTTCCGTAGGCTTTGCCAAGCAATCTAGAGGATAGCTACCTGGCCAAATGACAGGAAGAGATCTATATTTATTCCCCCCCCAAAAAAAGGGGTGTGGGTGTGTGATCTAAGAGATTGTGGAAATTCTTGAACAATATTACTTAGCAAAATCCTCCTGAAGATTATCCAAACATGACTGAAGCAGTACTTTGACAGAGAACTTCCAGAAATACAAGCTGGGTTTAGAAAAGGCTGTGGCACTAGGGACCATCATTGCCAATGTTAGATGGATATTGCCTGAAAGCAGAGAGTACCAGAAGAATGTATATTTGTGTTTTATTGATACAAGTAAACATTAAAGGCATTTGACTTTGTGGATCCTAACAAATTGTGGCCAATGTTCAGAGGAATAGGAGTCCCAGAACACTTGATTGTACTCATCTGAAACCTATACTTAGACCAGGAATCAGTTTTATGAACAAATAGGGAAACACTGCATAGTTTGAAGGAGTGGGTCAGGGATGTGTCCTTTCTTCATACCTTCTCAATCTATATTGAGAACAGATCACAAAGGAGGTTGGACTTTATGAAGAATATGGCATTAGGATCGGAGGAAGGCTTATCAGCAACTTGCGGATGACACAATGTTGCTCACCAAAACTGAGAAGGACTTGAAGCATTTGCTGAAGAAGGTCAAGGACTGATATCTTCAATACAGATTACATCTAAGTTGTTGTTGTTATGTGCCATCGAATCGTTTCCGACTCATA
>NW_006399829.1:6381522-6408601 GCF_000299155.1 Elephantulus edwardii | reverse complement strand
CATCTTACATGAAATTTGGGCATATTGTTAGGGGGGGTGGGCTAGTCCTTGGGAAATGATGGAGGGTCAGAGAAAGAGAGGAAGACCTTCAATAAGATGTCCTGACACAGTGACTATAACAATAGGCCTGAGAATGATGGAGATTGTGACAGTGACACAGGACAAGGTTCAGATCTGTTTGTTATACGGGTGCTAAATCAACAGTACTAACAACCACCACCATCAGTACCTAAGAAAGAGGGCACAAAGGTTAAGACACAGTTACCAGTTACACAGATGGGTGAAGGGTTGAAGAACAATGAATACCTCTATCCTAGAATTTGGTTCCTAAACATCACTCTCCCCCAAATGCATCCAACCCTTTGTATTATTTTCCTACCTTTCCTCTAAAAAATAATTTTAAAAAGTTTTGAAAATATCCACTCTAACAAAGCTACCTGAAGTAAAACAAAACAAAACAAAACAAAACAAAACAAAACAAAACAAAACAAAAAACAACCCAACAAACGAAAACACACACATTTTCCAAAACTGAAGCTATGGAGCTCAGATTGAGTGTATTTATTTACTGTAATCTCCAAAATAATTTCAGTTGGTCCAACTGTTTCTTAAGACCATATCAATGTCAGGCTCAGAATGGAATTACAACCAATCAAGCAATTCACAAAAACACTTTGAACAACAAAACATGCTTGTATGGTTTGGACAAAGATGCTTCGAATATGTGTACAGTGGAATGGGGCACCACACAAAACTCTGAGGTGATTCTTTAAGTGCCTATGTTCGGCTCTCTCATGACCCATGTGCGTCTCCTTTCACTGATTCTCCAAGTATTAAAGTAAAATTTGTAATGGCACAGCTTGCTTTCCACTTGAATTCTAACGTGTCTTTTTCTAGGTGATTTCCTTAGGAGAGTATAACTATGCACACTTTTTTTTGGGAAAACATACTGCTTAGGCTTTTTACTTTTCTATTATACACTTCAGTTATGGGTTATTTATTAAAGACTTTTTTGATTTATGTGACATTTTAAAATGTACCACTTAGTGGGGCAAAACTCGGAAATACTGACCAATGTCTTGGGTTCCTCTGAAATCAGACTTTTCTGGATAAATAAATGCAGCCTTGCTAGAAAATCTTCACTATGTATAATGAATACATAACTTGGGAGGAACATCAATATTTTGGGCTGTAATCTCATTGAATTTTTCAACACCTTGGCCTGAACTTGCTTATGGGAAAAGAGAATCTCTTAACATCTGCAACTTCAGCTGGTTATACTAGGAGAGGGGTTGGTTACCATATTTCATCATACCTTGTATTCACAATACACCTTCTCACAGAGAAGAAAATTCCTTAAATACATTAAATCCTATTTACAACAATAAAAATTCACATTTTCATGCTTTAGTGAGACATTTAGATCCTCCTGAAGGTGTCCTCATAGTCTATGAGAAAGGAGCCCTTCCAATGCCTGGTCCTCTGTGGTCTGCCAGATAGAAAGCTCCAGATGTTAGGAAAATACCAAGATCTGTGCCATTCTCCAGTCCAGCAGAAGACTGGACTTAACACACAGACGCAACTCCCAGTCACTGGCATGTGGCAGCAAATCAATCCTGTGTCACAGTGGCGACCAGAGGTGCCCTCAGTCCTTGGGACACATGGGAATCGACGTTAGTCTCAGAGGTGCTAAAAGCTGGGACTTTTCTTCTCTCATGTGACAGGCAGGATGTAAGTAGCCCTTCCGAGCACAGAGAAATGCTTCATGTCTATTGCACGGGAGTTTTAGAAAGGTCCTGAAACAGTGCCATTATTTCACTCCTTGCCTCTAGATACACTTCTCTGACAGGCTCAGGGTTTCACTGGGAAACGTGACTTGCAGGGCGTTCGCCTTAGCGGCCGGCCCAGCCCTGCTGCTCTCAGCGGCCTCATCCACCAGCAGGACGCTCTCCGAGTCGTGCCCCTGGGACGACTCTGAGGTCTCGGATATCCGCAGAGTCCTCAGCGACGTGGTGTCCGGCTGGGCCAGGCCCAGGCCAGGCGCCCCCGGGAGCAGATTCCTGCCCCCGAGGCCGTTCTCGCTGAGCTCGGGGAGGTAGAGGAGGGTCTGAGATGTGCTGCTGATCTCCTTGAGCTCCCAGGAGAGGAAGGAGCGCGAGTGGGCCGACGTGGCGGACGAGGGCCTGCGGCTGTCCGAGCAGTGCTGGCCCCCTCGGTCCCGGCGCGCCCCGCCGATGCGGCAGAACAGGCACTTGATCTTCTCCACCACCTTGCTCAGCACGGTCTTCCGCAGGAGGATGTAGATCCAGGGGTCCAGGATGGGGTTCACGGAAGCAATCCGGATGGCCTGCAGATCGGGGTTTTTGCTGATTTCCTTCTCCAAATCCGGCTGGTATAGCTGGTTGATGAACACCCGCACCTGTATGAACGAGAGGACCATGTTTACAGCTCCTTTACACACAGACGCAACGACTAGGCAGCATTAGGTACCAACAGCACGTCATTGGGCTGTCCAGCTAGAACCCCCTCAGAGCTGACCCTCCTGCCATTTTTCAGAGGCTGTTAAGTCACACGGGAGAAGGAGGCCCGTTTTCATTCCACACCCCCAACCAGCGGAGCGGTTGATGGACAACCCCCTCCCCCCAAAGAAACACTGACTTTGGGAGAGCAGCACGATTCCCCACTAACCCACCAGAGTACTGATCCTGAGTGAGAAGCGACTTATAGCAGACCCTCCTGTGTGTTTTCAGAGCCAGGAAACTGCACAGAAGATTGCCCATCTTCTTCCCTTAGAGCCGCTGGTGGATTCGAACCTCACACCTTTGCCTTCCTAGTAGCGCAATTCCTTACCACTAAAGCACCAGAGATTAACATTAGGTAGCTACCCTCTTTCTGGTGCTAAGTGCCAAGAAAACAGTAGACTTCAGGAAAACCACTGATATTGCAACTAGATTTGTATGTCCCTTCAAGGAGTCCCTGTGGCCCAATAAAAAGGCCTGGGGGCACAATGTGTAATATACTGATCTGTTGCTAACTGAAAGGTCAGTAGTTTGAATTTGACAGCTGTTGGAAGGGAGAGAGATGGGTAGTCTCCTCCGCTAAAGGTTTTACCACCTCAGAAACCCAATGGTGGGTCACTAGGAGTTGGAGCTGACTCGATGGCAGCATGTTTTACCAATATGGTTAGTGGCTCTCAGCTGTAAGCTGTTAGAACCCAGCATTGGTTTTGCCTAGGAGACCCTATGCAGCTGTGGTCAATTCTCTTGTTAGGCGGGTTTGCTGAGTTAGAATTGATGCTGCACAAAAGCACAACTTCACTGGTTTCTGCAACTATCTTATGTCCCTCTTCCCATCCCCCCAAAGCTATTATGTGTGTGTGTGTGTGTGTGTGTGTGTGTAGGTGATATAGACATAAAACCTTCATGAGAAACATTTCATCATTTTCTGTGACTGCTTTATCATTTTTCCTCATTTAGATGGAGTATCTGCCCCCTCTGTACCAGCCCCCCCAGCTGCTGCTTGTCCGGTTACTATGGAATAAATTTTAAAAGAAACTCATTTTATAAGTTATCAACTAATCAACAGAGAAAGAAAAGCCTAGGGATTCCTCTTCAAAAAAGAACAGAGAGAAATACTATTGGAAAATTTTAAATCAACATCTAAATTCCGTCTCATCCCAAATAACTGGAGAACAGTTGGGATTTTTCCAAAATGCTAATGCTTGTCCCCCAATTACAATAAGCATTTGATGTTACCAACTCTTTCTCCAACCAAAGGCATTCTCCAATCCATTGCTTTTTAGTGCATTTGTCACTTGGGTTATTTGCATCAGTCACCAAATTGGTGCTCCCACTTCTAAGTCCTCTCCTCACCACCCATCCTTTATCTGCCCCCAGAAGGTGATTTCTGAAACACAAATTTGGATATGCTACTTTGCTGCTAAGTGTTCAGTGGTTATTTGCTTCTGAAAATCTGTAGTTTTGATCACCATCTCTAAAAACTCTCAGTGAATCCATCCTGAAACTGCAGTCAGTATCAGTCCCTTCCACATGCTTACTAGAGCCAAAACCCAACAAATACTAACAGAGCAGGAGAGAGGACAGCTCAGTGAAGCTTGAGAGCGGCAAAAGGCAGGAGCCGGGCATGGTCATATTGCATAAATTAAACCCAGGAAGGCTCGAATGACTATTTTTTTCATTTTAGGCTCTTAATTTTGGCAGCTAAAATTTTTAATTTATATATTCACTTTCTTTTGCGCATTTTACTTAATAATAAGTACTTTATAAGAGTTGGCAATAGTAATAGATTCTAGGGAGGCAGAGTTGCATTGCTGTTGTGTGTGCCTTCGAGTCAGAACCCACCCATAGCTAACCCTCCAGCCAGTTTCCGGAGGAAGTCAGTCACATGGGAGGACACTGCTCATCTTTCTCTTACAGAGTAACAGGTGGATTTGAACAGTGCACCTTTGATATTGCAGCATAAATTCCTTCTTGAGGACAAAATGTAACAGAAAGCAGATGAACTATTATTGCTGCGTCATGACATGAAATGGAAGACACAGTGAATCCAGTTATGTAGAGGACATCGGAAGATGCCTCCAGGGGTGTTTGTGCAGATTGGAAGGACAAGTGTAACATTTCAAGTAGATATAACTTCATGAGTAAAGTTGTGGAGGGATGAAATAATATACCAACATTTGGCAATGTCAAACAATGAAATCAAATGAGTATGTATTTGTGTAACCTGAAGGCATTGTCATTGGATTTCTATGGGAGAAAAAGTACCTATTAAACGCATATTCTCAAATTTATTCTTAAAATACTATTATTATTATATCTTCCAATTCCAGTGGGGGCATTTAAATAAACTGTAGAAAAAAGGTGGTTTTAAGATACTTGCCATCTGTCTTTGTGCTTTTGCTATTTATTATAATTTAGGAACAAGTAAGAGGTGAGTTGCTTTGCCAAGGAGGATACAGCTGACAACATTTTACTAGGGGCAGATATGTCCAACTTTAACAAGACTTGAGGGCACAATAACCTTACCCTACAGTATAATTCACCAAGAAAAGGTTAGAATCTATTTTGTGCTTTCTCTTTGGTAAATCAGGGATGCATATTTTAAAAATATTTGTGATTTGGATAAAAGAAGAAAGTTTAAAGAAATAAATTTAATAAATCTGAAAAATTCACCTTATAAGTATTTCCTGGTTCATACTGGATAAATGATGTTTTATCGATATGTCTATCAATTATCTATTATCTATCTATCACCTGCCTGTCTGCCAGTCTATTATCTATCTATCTATCTATCTATCTATCTATCTATCTATCTATCTATCTATCTATCTATCTATCATCTATCTATCATCATCTCTGGTGGCATGGTTACCTGATTATGAAAAAGTAATCTGAGCTAAGGTAGCCTTTCCTCAGGTGAGGTGTTACTGAGACCAGCAGCCAAGGTCTCACAATCAGGCCTCTTGATTCCCATTGCTTGTTTTGCCTACCAGTATAGATTTATGATTTTATTTAAAAATTACTTTCTGATAGTGGAATTGTTGACAAAAAGGATGAAGTATGTTATTTTAAACAATTATGTTCCCAAGTGTACTTTAAGAGGACTGTCAGGGTCAAATGTGCGGCATCACACCTCTAGGTGGCAGTGTTGCTCCATGTGGAAGTCGTGGCCCCACAGTTCTGGCCTAAGCAGTTTGTCCAGCTTCAAGTGCACGTTAGACATAGAGCCACGGTTCAGGCTGAACTTCTCATTTCTGCGATTTTAACTTTGAATTTTGTTGTTGTTGTTGTTGCTGACAGCTTCTCTCATCACAACCCCAAAGGAAACACGGCTATTATTGAAAAGAGGGAAGTTTTCTGAACAGTTTAAAACGGATATAAAAGGAATGAAATTTGTAGCTATTTAGGAATATATTAGGAGTTAGCATGTTATTTTTAAATTTCTATGACCTTTTAGAAAAGCCAGGACACTTGGTTGGGGTTTTTTGTTGTTGTTGTTGTTTTTTTAGAAAAACCATTAACCTAGTAACAACAATAATGAGGTTTTCATATCAAAGGTGATGAGAGGCAAGGAAAGAGTTCTCTCCTTCCTCACGTAAGCACTGGAGGACTGCAGAAGAGCATGATAGGAGGCAGCCTTCAAAGTATGTTCTACCTGGGATCCCGCTGTGGAAGTTGCCATGGAACCTGGCCACTAAATGCCCAGACTCACCTGGTCCTAAAAACCAAAACCTCCATCGTCTCTGCCTCCCGCTGTCCCCCCATTGCCATCCAGTTGAAACCCACTCATGACTGACTCTACAGAAAGTTTTCAGAGGCTGTAAATCACACAGGAGGAGACTGACCATCTTTCTCCCAAGGAGCAGCTGGTGGATTCAAACCTTCCACCTTTGGTTTGGCAGCACAACTTCCTATCCACTAGGGCACCAGAGCTCCTAAAGGATATGCATATTATCCCAAATCTAAACATAGGTATGTGAATTCTCTAGAGCTGAGCAAATTATTTGCAAAGGATTAATGTCACCTATGAGTTGGCTCTGATGCAACAACACAAAACAACCACAATGCCAAAGTCAAAGAGTTTCTCTTGAGAACATTTTTTTTTTAAATGGAGATTTTACTCTGGGGATGGGGTGGGGGGACAAAAGGTGAATAACAACTCCATCTACTTGTTTGACAAAAATATCGCAACTCCAGCTTCCCTTTGGTCCAATGTCCTGTGAAAGCAAGATTTTTGAGAATTCTTGTCCAACAGGTCATTTGCGCTCCAGAGAATAAACACAACCGGGCAGTTCTCAGTGCTGGAAGGGAGTGCTGTTAACTAAAGGGAGACTCAGAGTCACGGAGCAAACATCTTAAAACCATTCACTGAACATAAAGCACATAAAAGATACATATGCTCCCAGTTTCCAAAGTTAGTCTGTTTCAAAGTAACTGGGTTTGTGCACGTGCGTGCCTTATCACTGACAATGTGAGGATATACATTATTATATTCTAAACTTCCAGAGAATGATCACAGATTCATTTAGAAACATTGAAGGCATAACGCTGGGCATAACGTAAGAGAAAATATGATAAATTCAAAGGAAGACATGATGACAGAAAAGCTTTAAGGTAGGCTAATATCCTGTCCCTGGATGATGCTGACGATGAGTGTGTTTTGTTACAAATTAAAAGGTTAGAGGTTCAATTCCACCCAGAAGTGCCTTTGAAATAAAAAACAACCTGGGGATCTAATTCTGAAAAAAAATGAGCTAATGAAAACCCTATGAAGCATAATTTTACTGTAACATATGGTTCACCATGAGTTAGTGCCCACTTGATAGTATCTGGTCTATCTTGTAGAAATAAAGTTCCAAACTTCAGAATCAAACAGACCTCTGTTCAAATCCTGGCTCTGCTGCTTAACAATTTATTATAAGATAGTGAAAGTACTTAGTGTACTGTCCAACCTGTATGTTGACTGTCGTTTCTTTTTGTGTAACGTGAATGTGGAAACTTGGCCTCTATGGAATATGTCAATAATTTGAAAACCACAGTGTAGAGCTAACTTTGGGCTATGGTTAATGACATGGCATCAAAAACATGTGCTCCCTGCTTAAGAAAAACCCATTGGCAGGGAATGTTTAACTGAAGAAGAATGCAGAAATCTTGATTTGACAGTTTTAGTAATTAACTGTTAAAGTTGTAATGCTTTCCAACAAATGAAAAGATCCTGTAACTGGGTTTGTGTCTGTGTGCCATTTGTTCTGTTCCAAGCACATAAAAAGTATTCTCTGTGTGTGCTCAGCTATCTAACGGCTTTGTGAAGAGTTCTGAATCGACCCTGCTGATACACTTAAGTTCTTAACACTTATTTTTTACACTCTCTTTCTCTCTCTCTCTCAAGAGGCTTGAAAGAAGACTTGTCTAGGTTGAAAGGTGACCAGGCTAGGTTTTTGCTCCTTCTAGGTCACTAACTGATCACTGGGTGCGGGAAAGTTTCTTAATGCAGCATCAGTATCTACACTGAAATTCATTTCTAGAGTATTTCTTTCATTTTAACAGAAACTTTCAGCATTCTTGTAGGAGACTACCAGAATCACTTCAGCTCCAGGGAAAGAAATCTTGTTAGTAGATGTTTACTAAAACTGAGGTCAGCAAAGCATGGTGAAAAGTACTTTCAGCTATGACTCAGCCGCAGGCCCCTGGTCAGTTGCAGAATGATTGAAATTCCTCATCTGCAGTCGAGAAAACGGAGGTGTGCAGAAAGGCTGAACACATCAGGCTGCCCTACTTTCTTCCTGGGGCTTTTCAGATACCAAATGGGATGTGGAAATGTCTCACTTCTACGAGTCACTCTGTAGTCTTTGTAGGGCGTGCTACCACTAGGTGATGAACTAGTGCTTCCAGGAATTGCTAATTTTGAAAAAAAAAAAATCAGCCAATTAAAGAAAATACAATAGCTCATGTCCTGCTGTAAAGTATTCAAACTCAAGAGCATTAATCTTGTATGTATAAATGCTACTTTCACTCATCTGAAATCCATCAGTTGCATTGTAGGACTCCTTTCAGAGCACCTAGAGTAAACAAAAAGTACCTATTTACAAAATTTTCATCAGCTTTGTAAGCCTTGCTGACCAGTGCTGGTGAAAGCGAGTTTATAATGTAGCAACCCAGCAGGTGCTCACAGGAAGCTATTTTTGTAAGGACTTATCCCTCAGGATGTACATTTTATCCAAATAAGACATAAGATTCATTAAACTGGACATTCTGCCCCTTACAGAGATGGGTAGTTGGTACTTTAGAATATGGAAGAAGAAAAGAAGCAAATGTTGTTATGTGTCATCGAGTAGCCTGTGACTCACAGCAATCCTATGTACAATAGCTCTGAGCTCTGCCTTATTGTGAGCCGGTCTCACTGACTCCGACACACCTGGCTTTGGCTGTCTGGTGCTTTGAGGGGTAGACAGACGGGTTAATGCCTCTCCAAATGTTATAGTGCAACTGGCTCTGGGTCAAGAGATTTGATTTGAATGGTTATCTTAACATCAGCAACTGTAATTTAGGCACCAGAAGTGCATGTTAGCACAGTCTTTAACACTGTGACCATCTGAAGCTGTATCTCTTGAATCCTTCTCACCTAAAGCTTCTAATTCTTTTTATTGTAGATTCTCCCTGCAATCTCTCTGTTTATTGACTCGGGGACTAGAGAGACGTTTGCAGGTGTAGCACAGTTCCATATACCCAAAAGCAATTTTTCAACCTTCCTTATATTTCCATTCCATGGGGTTGCTCCACTTAGGAGACTTGTATATTCTGGATTTTAAAAAAAAGTTATTTTGTATATGAAGCTCCCTACCAAATATATTCCAAAGAGTTATTGGAGCTTCCTCCCCGCAGCCCCCACTCCCAACTTTATAACAAAATTTTGCTGCTTTTCCGAAGCCATCCATTTTTGTTTTTTTTTTTTCTTTTCCGAAGCCATCTGTTTTTATGATATATTGGGTCAGCCTTTCTGAAATCCAAGTCAACCAACTCTCTTATACTTGTTTTTCGTAGCATTTTACCCCCTCAAATGTGATTAACAACTCATGACTTGACAAAGTTAAACTAGACACTTTATTCCTTCTTGGAACTGGAAATAGGTTTAGCTGCTTTAACTGTTAGATGGCTCATGAGCTTTAATCTCATAGCACAAACAGGAGAAAGCCAAAATTCATAAGGGAAAATGAAGAATGATTGTGGGTAAGCCCCTTTTTTGTGATTCTTACTGCACTGTGGCTGGATGGGAAGCACAGTGGTCCTTTAACTTATCACTCATGTCCAACTACTTTGGTTCTAAAGTGAGATGACTACTAACCAGAACTAAAGGCTAACATCTGAAGCTGCCACTACTGTATGTATGGCTGCTTATTTCTTACAACACTTGTTATTATTTTCTTCATGTGATTAACTTTTTAGCTGAGTTGGTTTCGATTTTTAATGTGAAGTTACATAACAACAACTATCCACGTCTGACTATATCTTTAATAAACAGTATTTGTTCTTTGTTAAAAGGTGAGTAATTGGTAAATGGCATAGATAACGCCCATACTTTCTTGCCTCCAGCCCCTCAAAGAATTTCAAAGGCTTTCTGATAGGTAGTCCTGCAGCTGGGGGCAGTACTTACTTACCACTGAAGCTCCCTAAGAGGAACTGAGCAGTTTATACCTCTCTAGAAACGGGAAGAAAACACTTCATCTGTAACTGTGTCGGCAGCTTCACATGCTTACTTTCAACCATAACACTGGAAAAGTCTGTGCAGGCTGCTAACCTTACTCTGACTGCTCAGATCCCTCAAGTGGTGGATGTTCTGTAAACACCACTCACTCTGTCATTTACTGTCCTGTAAAACACAAGGCAGCGACCATTCAGATTGGAGTGGGGCTGTTTTTTTTTTTAAACTTCCACTTTATTCTGAGTTGCCATCACAGTTATTGAAACCCATCGATGTGGCTCAAGTGTGAATTAACAGGGTACCTTACTCTGGGTCCTGGAACGGTTTAAAGGCTTGTCTGCCCAACTGTGTTTACTTTTGTTTATATGAATTGGCAAGAAGCTACTGTACACTGGCTCCCAGCCACCTCTTAAGTTCCTTCCCTTTTCAGTCACTTTTATCAGAGATGGAAGATTTGTGCAATAACTATGGCTGGGCCATGTTAATAAGGGACAAAAAGGAATAATAAGTTCAGCAAAATTATTTTCTCAAAGCAGAAAACGCTCATTCTCCGAGTTGATCACTTGGCATTTCCAGGAACACGGTGTTTTTGAGAGTCGGAGAACTGAGAACTAATTGGCTTTCAGTAGAAATGCTGAGGTATTCATTTGCCCATCTGTTCTGGGTACATTCTGTTTTACAACACAGGCAGTGGAGGCAATGAGGTAGTTATAAAGCCTTCCTTTTTTGGCTGATAATATTTGAAAAATTAATCAAAGGCAATTATCAAGAAGGTGTCCTAAAAACAGGAAGTGGGCCCCAAACTGAACTGACACACTTTAGCCCAAATTTGATGTGTTCTAAAAAGGTCGTGATGTAATCTGACATGAGGAGGTTTTCAAGGCTAATGGGCCTAAGGTGTCACCAAAAGCTGTGGGGCTTTGATTTGGCAGTAACTAGATCAACTTCTAAACTTCAAGTTCTCTCTAAGGATTCCAGACCCGGACTACAAGACATCCAGAAGAGCTCCTGAAGCTCTGAAATCAAGCAGCACTCTCTAAGTCCACCCTCCTAGGGAGCTGTGTGCAAGACGCAGCAGCCGTGCACCCACCCGTGCACCCGGAGGAGACTTCAGACAGTTTGTTCTTTAAGGGAGGATGGGCGGTCATGCAGCCTGCTTTCTCCTCCCCATTAGACTGGGGGCGGGTTTCCTGGAGGCCTTAAAGCCAATGCCAGGCCGCCAGAGGCTGGGGTGGCTCCCCAGGGAAAACGAAATCAGGTTTGGGGGGGGAAGGGTGTGGGGGGGCAGGGGGAAAAGAAAGTTTAGGGTCCGCGGAGGTCGGGGCATAGGGGTGAGAGCAGGGATCTGGGAGCTTTCTTAGCCCAAGTGGATAAGGAGGTGTGCTGCGGACACAAAGGTAGGAGGTTCGAATGCACCAGTTGCTCAGCAGAAGAAAGATAGGCCATCTCCTCCCCTGAGATTTGTTGTTGTTCTTAGGGGCTCTCCAGTCCAGTTTGATTCATGTAACCCTATGAGCAACAGAGTGAACTCGGCCCTATCCTGTGCCATCCTCATCATCTTTGACACACAAATGAACCCGTGAGATTTACCGCCTCTGAAAATGCACTGAAGGGTTGACTAAGAGGCGGTTTTGACTGCCCATGCAACCGCCACCTCGGCAGCGGCAGGGAATGGGGCCCTGCCCTCTCTGAGAGGCTGGGTGTGGAGGGCACGCGCAAGGTCGCTGGCAAAGAGGCGTCAGAGCGGAAGCAGCGATAAGGCGGCTGCCGGTGGCTGGGGGCACTCACCACGAGCGGGATGGAGCAGATGAGCACCACCAGGGAGGTGGCGATGAGCAGGATGACCATCTGGATCTCGGCGCCAGCGATGCGTCGGAAGCTCCGCCGCCGCCGAAAGTCCCGCAGGCGCGGCAGGGCCGGGGAGGCGGTGGTGGGGTGGGCCCGGCCGGCGGAGGCCAGGGCGGCGGCGGCCGCGTGGTGCTGCTCTGTGCCCAGCGAGGTGCGGCGCATGAACTGGCGGTGCATGCGGAGCAGCGCGCCGCACACGAGCAGGTTGCAGAGCACGGTGGCGAGGATGAGGAAGGAGCTGAAGCCGGCGTACATGTAGGAGAAGGCGGCGTGCGCCGTCACGTTGGTGGTCCAGTCGATGAAGCACCAGGTGCCGGGGTACTGGCGCCGCGAGCTGCCCAGGCCCATGCTGGGTAGCGCGCAGAACAGCACGTTGGACACATAGACGGCAAAGAGCGTGAGGCCGGCCAGGCGCTTGTCCACGTAGTGGCTGTAGAAGTAGGCGTGGTTGATGGCCAGGTAGCGCTCGATGCTCATGGCACAGATGATGCTGAGCCCCGACAGGCTGAAGAAGAGCAGGATGAAGGTGCTGTACTCGCACAGCGCGTCGCCGCCGGGCCACTGGCCCTTCATGTACGTGGCGATGGTCACCGGGCTCACCAGCAGCGTGCCCAGCAGGTCGGTGACGGCCAGCCCGCAGACCAGCGTGTAGAAGGTCGTCTCCTTTTGCTCCTTGCGCGACTTGCACAGCACCACGATGGCCACCAGGTTGCCCACCACCCCGAAGATGAACATCACCGCCGGGATGGTCACCGAGCTCATGGGACGGTTGGAGCTGAAGTCGGACCCATTGGCTCCGGGGGCGGACATGGTGGTGGCCCGCGGCGCTCGGCCCAGGGTGTGAGGCTGGATCTGCGGGTCGGAGGAGAGAAGAAGGTGAGCGGGACCGTGCGCTTAGGGGGCGTAAAGACCCGCGCCCGGGAAATGGTAGCGAGCAGCCACTTCCCAAAGCGACTCCCGACAAAAAGCCTCATTCAAGGAACATGAGTAAATATTCACGAGCGCGGCCGCCGCTCCCTTCTCCTTCCTCAACCCAACTCTCGCCATTGCCAAGATGAACAGTCCTCCTAGGAAAAGCTCGCTATTGTCATTCTCAACAACGTTGTCAATACAATTCTCATTGAAAACGAGTTAGGAAAAGCTGCTTCAGAGCAAGTTTCGCTACCCAGCCCGCCCCGAAAGCCCCGGGTCACCGCCTCCAGTCCCCTCTCACCTGTTGCAGCCCAGGTGGTCCCGGGGGTGATCCCTCTGAAGTCCAGGACACGCCTCCGAACTGCCCCTCAGCCACGTCCCGCTGAGTCCGGAGCTGGCCAAGCCGTTGCCTTCTCAGGGCCGAATCTCGGAGGCTAATTTTCCGGAACTGGGTTCAAAGCCACTAGCTTTCAAAAAGTTGGAGATCCAGGGGGCACAGGGCACGGCTCAGTGAAAGCCGGTTTTGGATGTCTCCTTTGATCTTCCTTAAGAGCTAAGTCCCGGCCCCGTAGAGCGCGCAGGTGTCCTGTCAGGTGTGTGGCCAAGCGCGCGAGCGCAGGTGACGCCCAGGCTGTGTCCGATCTCCGGCTGCCCTCGTCTCCAGCTGCGGGCAGCACTGGAGGCTACCGGAGCTGACGGTTACCGTAGCTACGATCGCTCCTGGGATCCTGGGGGTGACTCGGGGTCCGCTCAGCCTGGAGCTCTAACCTGGGACCAATCATCTTCCTCTCGCACTGCAGGGTTGCGAGCTCCGCTCTCGCCCTTCCAGCTTCTGCACAAACTTTTTTCCCCCAGCTTCAAATTTCCCTGGCGGAGGCGGAGCCAGGCCGCACGCGGCCCGGGCGCCCATTGGCTGGGCTGGAAGGGGCGGGGCGCAACCGGCAGCCTGGGCTCCGGCAGGAAGCGAGGTGGGGGCGGAGCGAGCGAAGGGCAGAGCCCCGGGCTGCCGGGCCGCGCTGCTCTGCGCCGCAGTCGTGGGGCGGGGGGTGGGCAGCTGCTTGCGTCTTTTCCGCGCTCTCGGACCAGGAGTGCAGCTGCTGGCGGCTCCTCGCCTGCTGGGGCCGGTGGAAGGGGGAGTTGCGCGCGGCTCTCCTGCGCTCGCGGGGCTGGTGGAAGGGAGCCGCTGCGGGCGGCTCTCCTGCGCTCCTGGGGTTGGTGGAGGAGGGCGGCTACCCGGGCTCTCCCACCCTCTCGAGGCCAGTGGAAGGGGGAAGCTGCGGGCGGCTCTCTCGCGCTCCGGGAGCCAGTGGAAGGGGTCGTTGCGCGCAGTTCTTCCATGCTCCCGGGGCTTGGCGCTCTGGACGCGCCCCGCGAGGCGTCCGGCTGATGGCGCGCCGAGACAGTCAGCAAGCTCCCTTGCACTCTGCCAGTCTGCTCACTCCGCAGCAGCGTGACCTGTGCTGCCACCCCTGATAATCCTCGCACTTCCTGCTTGCGGGTGGCAACTCTGGGTTGTGGGAAGGGTGGGCAGCTGCACTGCTCTACCTGAGGACACTTGGCGTGGAATGGTGAAGGGAGGTGGGCTATGTGTCTGGACGAGCGAGCGCGTGCTCCCAGAGCCGACTTGAGTGCGCCCAGCTGACGTGGGTGTTGATGGGTAGGTGGGTGTTTGGGTGGCTACACAAAGAAGAATCAAACCTCTCACCATAAAAGGAGTTAGTTGGCAGTGCCAGGTCACATGGCGGAGTCGAGCGGCCGAGGAGAGAAAAGGCCCGCCCGTATGGCTGTGCTGGTGGGGTTGGGACGGCTGCCTGTCTGTTTTTTCCAAATGCAGAAACTTGTGTCTCCTGGGGAACTTCTCCCAGAGCCCCCGAGGAACCCTGAGGAACCAGGCTACCACGTGGCTTTGGCCCTGATCATGGTGTTTTGTTTTTTTCCTTAGCATCATTCCCCTTAATCCCTTGAAAGTGAAAGGGAGATTTTCATAAAGGGATTCTTCAGTCATTCCCTCCATAATGAATTCTTGGAAAAGCTTATCCTCATTACAATCCCTTTTTCTTTGAACTTCAGTTGATTTGATGCACTTGTTTCCTGAAATCATTGAAAACAAACAGAAAAATTGGTGGTGACTCTTCATAGACTGCCAAAAGAACAAACGTAGGTGTCTTGGAAAAAGTGCAGCCAGAGTGCTTCTTGGAGGCAAAGATAGCAGAGTTTTGTTTTTTTTATACTTTGGACGTGTAGCTGGGTAAGACTATTCCTTGGAAAGTGACTTCGTGCTTGGAGGGTCAGCGAAGGAGAGGAAGACCCCCAACGAGATGGGTTGACACGATGGCTTCAGCAGTGGGCTCTAGTGTGTCAGGGATGATGAGGATGGCACAGGATAGGACAGGATTCAGGTCGATTGTTCATAGGGTCAAAGGCACGTAGCAATAACAATTTTCATGCTGTGGTTTAAACCACTTCTTTTTTTTCTTCCCCCTCTATTTTTCTTTGGTTTGCATATAATTATTCATATACATTTTGTTTCATATAATATTTTATATACTGTGTATCTTCCATAATTATTTACTATTAATCTATGATTGCAAGGAGGTACCAGTCCTCGGAGAGGGCCATCATACTTGGAAGGGTGGAGGGACAGTGCAAGAGAGGAAGACTCTATGAGATGGATTGACTCAGTGGCTGGCGTTGGCACAGGATAGAGCAGGATTAAGAGCTGTTCTACATAGTGTTCCTATGAGTTACAGACAACTTGATGGCACATAACCACCACAACCGTATCTTTTCAAGTCCTCACTGACTTATCTATTCTTTGAACCCTTTCCCTGCCCACTAAACCTCTGCTAACTAGTGATTTTCTCCCCTTTCCTTTTTTATGCCCCCTCTTCTCTCCTTCCCCTTTTGAACATTTATACTATCTTGCTCATCAAGTGAGATCTTATGAGCGTTCACACAATTTAATTTCCTGGAAAACTCTCTGCATGCATCATGTATGCATTCTAACTTTTTGTGTCTTTTCAGACTGAGTGAATAACTAGGTCTTTTGTTATGATAAGATGGCACCAATACTATAAATTATATTTTAGCAATCAATAAACCTCTTAGGAATGTGCCCATTTATTCTCAGATGGCATAGTAACAAGTGGATAATAAGATGCAGAGAAAGCATTCTGAATTTCAAGTCTATAACCAAATTCAGTTGCATAAGACACTGTAGATTTATTACTGTGTTATCCTTCTATCATTTATCTAATTTTCTAAATCATTTATCTAATTTTCTAATTAAGTGTCAGTGGTCCAGAAGACAAAACACACATTTGTTAGCTAATGCAGGAAATACCTTGATATTTGGAGGAGTTTTGTTCTACTGACTCTTTCCCAAGTCAGGCTGACATAAGTCAAAGCCCTCATTTTAAAAAATTCATTGTTATAACCTTATATTGTCAATATATTTATAAATCACAACTTAGAACACCTGTGAGTGAATTTGGAAAAATTATAATATCAGGAAATTGTATGCTGTGACACTCTATATAACACATATTAGTAATGACAGTAAATAAAAAAAACCCCACCCTATAAACCAAATAGATGGTTGCTAAGTGGAGTTCATCATAAATACATTGTAAATCAAGACTTATGAATTGATAAACATTAGTCATGTTTCTCATAGTCTTTTTAGTCACAACTATATAACACGTCTATTGCCTATGTTTCTTATGTTCCTTTGAGAAGGACTTCCTAGCATTTAAAGGAAATTGATACTCAATAAAGACACATTACGTTCCATGTTGACTACTTAGCATCGATGCCACTCATGTCAAGGGTTTGCCAGCAAATGCATGAGGGCCAGGGAAAGAGTAATGTACACTAAATTCCTACTTGTAGAATCAGTTTTTAAATTTTGCTCCCTAAATGGAAAAGAATGAGGAATGATACTTATTAGGCACTTCTGAATTGGAACCAGCTCAAACTGAGCTACCATGCTTTGAGGTTGAAAAATCTTGCAGGAGATGGCTCACTTCTCTCTCAAGAAACACCAGGCAGGTTCCAACCACTTGCCTTTGGGTTGGCAGTGTCACTTCTTATCCACTCGTCTACTAGAGCTTCCCAGTGATTGTTGAGTAGGAAAAAAACCAAACAAATTAATGCATACTGATGAGATAATTAGTCTGACAGATTTAACATACTGATGGTAAATTGAGCTTCATTTATCAGCTACATTTCCCCCCTTTTTCTATCATTTTTAAAAATTGATTTTAATGAAAGTTTACAGAGACTTTGGATTTCCATTCATTCATTGTTGCACTTTTCTCCCTGCCTACCCTCACCCCAATTCTCTTTTCTCTTTGAAAAGTAAAAGAAAAAATTCTTTCATTGTTATTCAATCCCTCCCCCCAAGTCCACTCCACTATGCTACCTTCGTTCTGGACTCCTGTCATAACAATAATATCACAAAAAGACAAATACGGCATAATGCCACTGTTATAAAAAGAGGACTGACATAGGGGTTGGGGGGAGACTGAGAAAGAAGGGATAAATAATGTTTAGTTGTTTGGTTTTTTTTTAACTTGTTTTTTTAATTTCTGTGGAGCCAAGCAAACTAAAGCTGTGAACAATCTCAATCTCTTCACCATCCATCCTGATGCTGCCACTTGGTCCAGTGGTGAGAATCTTTGTCTTCTTGACATTGAGCCTCAATCCATATTGGAGGCTGCAGTCCTTGACACTCTGCAGCAAGCGCTTCAGGTCCTCCTCAGTTTCAGCAAGCAGGGTTGTGTCATCTGCATAACGCAGATTGTTAATAGATCTTCCACCAATCCTGATGCCACACTTCTCCTCATAGAGCCCAGCCTCTCAGATAATCTGTTCTACATACAGGTTGAAAAGGTATGGAGATAGGACACATCCCTGGCGTACACCTTTCCCAGTTTGAACCGTGTTAGTTGTTCAGGTTCGTAGCAACCTTGAATTCAACAGAAGGACACAATCTTGTTCCCTTTTCACAGTTGTTGGTATGATCTAATCTGCTGTTGTGGTCATTGTGTAGTTCAAGTGCCTTCCAGCTCAGGGGGTCTCATCTTCCAGTACTGTGTCCCACAATAGTCTGTTGTGTCCCCCACATTTTCTTTAGGAGTAGGTTGCTAGGCCTTACCTCTCCTAGTCTGTTTTAGTCTGAAAACCCTGCTGAAATCCATCTGCTTGGAATGACTTGCTGAGATCTGAAATACTAGCGGGCTTAGATAGCTTCCACAGTCAGGAACATGCAAGCCACTGAAGTACGAATGGACAGATGAATGATATATTTAATCTCTAGTTTTTAAAATGACCTTATCAGAGTAGCTCTGTTGTTGTTAGGTGCCATTGAGTCAACTATGACTCATAGTGACCCAGTTAACAATGGATCTGAATTTTGTCCTATCCTGTGCCATCCTCACAATCTCTGAGAAACTCAGACCTTGAATTATAGTCACTGTGTCAATCCATCTTGTTGAGGATTTTCTTCTCTTTCTCTGACCCTCTACCTTTCTCAACATAATGCCTTTATTCCAAAGACTGGTTTCTCCTTACAACATGTCTAAAGATTGTGAGACAAAATGTTATCGTCTTTTCTTCTGAGGAATAATACTCTGTTGCACTTACTCAGAAACAGACTTGCTTGTTCTTTTGGCATGGGATGTTCAGTACTCTTCTCCAGCACCATAGCTCACAGGAATCAAATACATAGGAAGCTACTGAACATACTATAGCTTAGATCAAGCACATCTTAGTCTTTAAACCGACATCATTTATCTTCAAGACTTTGGAGGGGTCCTTGACAGATTTTTCCCAATGCAAATGTCTTTTGGTGCTACTCTTCATGTTGATTGAAGATTCAAGAATAAAGAAATTGTTGACAAACTGTGATCTTTCTCCATCTATCCTGATGTTGGTCCATTTTGGTCCATTGGTGAGGATTTTTGTTTTCATGATGTGGTGGTAGTGTTGATGATTGCTGTTGAGTCAAGTATGACTTATGGCGACCCTATCAACGAAAGACCTGAGCCCTGTTCTATCTATAACTATCGTCGTTTCTCTAAGCTCATAGAGTTTCCAGAGACATGTTTCTTAGGAAGTGGATGCCACTTCCTGCTTCTTGATGTGGTAGCAGGTGAAAAATGAATATGAATTCAGAACACAAATATCAATAAACAGAATGAAGTTTTTCTTACTTTTAGTATATGAGTCTCAAAATTTAAATGTGGCCTTCAGAAGCAGACATTGAAGATTTGAGAAACAAAAGATTTTATTTTCTTACTTTGAAAAACTAGGACAGTCAGTGGCGTTTGATTTTCCTCATGCCCTGCCAGGAATCCACATTGCAAAAGAGAGTGAAGGTTTGCCATGTTTATGTGCACAATTCTTGTAAGTGTTTACGTATTCCAGTTGAGGAGATTTGTAATTCTAAGCCCTGTTTTCTAATCTTACTTGCCTTCTCTGCCTCAATCCCCGCTCCTCTGTACTGAAGGACTGGGGTTCAATTCTTCAGAGCTAGCAGGAAATGAAATCCTCCCTGAACAGTTGACCTGTCTCAAGAGCTGCCTGGCTGATAATTTTGACTGTTTTTATAACAGCAGATTATTTAATTTCTTCTTGAAGTAAACACCACACAGACTTTCATACTGACCTGGTTGAGTCTTCCTTGGATCCAAGCAAGCAGCACAGACAGAACCTGGGTTCAGCCAGCAGGCTGGGGTGAGAAATTCCTGGCATAAAGGCAGCAGGATGAGTCAGATCTGGCCTGGACCCCTTGCTGTACCAAAGCTAGCAGGGTCTTAGAGCAACCCTAAAGTGCGTCATTTGGACAGCAAAGCCTGTGCAGATGGTATTTGCTCTGTCTTTCAGGAGGCCATGTGGGTGCTCAGAAGATGCATAGTTACTTTTTCATCAGTTCAATGAGTTGCAAGCATGCCTTCAACCCATCCTGAAGCTTGGGAAGAGGCTCTTGATTGTGGTTGTGGTCCTGCTAACGACTACCATCCCTTTTGAGTGGTGCCTCTCAAATGTGTGGTCTCATTATTTTAATTTTCTAAGCCTGAATTTTATGCTGTGCCTGGTGCCTGCAGTTGTCCCACATGTCAGCATGATAATTAACTCCCAACGTTTTCCTGTGGTGGTCAATTATTACTGTGGAGCCTGGTCACCACCAGTGATTGCTCTGGGCTGCCTTTCCCTCTGACCGTTATTCTCCTCAAAGTGATGGCTTTCTGCACTATCCTTGTCTCCCAATTTATTATTTCCCATTGTGGAATGACCAGTGGGTTGACAAAGGGGATCGCTGATCTAGTGTTGCTCATTTTGAAGGACATAGTTGGAGAAGAAAAAGCCTGACCCATTATGTTCCAGATCTATTCTGCAGAAAGAACTTTCCAGCTTTATTTCCATTTTGTTTCACACCAGAATTTTTGCTTCTGGAGATAAATGCAGAAACTCGTAGGTTTAAACATCAACACTAGCATCATATGTAGCTTGTGTTGCTTTGTCACTTTTTCTTTAGCATCTTTAATTTTTTTATTTTATATTAGTGTGCTAAGAACCACACTGTGTAAAATCCCTCACTAGGCTTGGGGAATGGAGTCTCCCTCCACTCTGGAAGCCAGTCTAAGCAGTTGGGATGGCTGGTGTCTCCATGACGGCTCCTCTTTGTGGCAGTCAGGCAAGGGAAATTTCTGGGTTTTTTTGTGTTGTGTGTTACTGTCCTTTTTGGCCTTCAAAGGTG
Source organism: Elephantulus edwardii (assembly GCF_000299155.1). Taxonomy (NCBI): domain Eukaryota; kingdom Metazoa; phylum Chordata; class Mammalia; order Macroscelidea; family Macroscelididae; genus Elephantulus; species Elephantulus edwardii. Next base: position 6,387,861 of record NW_006399829.1, on the reverse strand, counting down.
GATGGGCTGCCCTGACCCCAGAGTAAGGGTAATTAAGGGTGGGGTCGAGCCTGTGGAGCCTGTTCCAGGCCCTAGCTTAAAATCCTATCAGGCCCGAGGGCCATAGGCCCTTGGGCCAGCCTTTATTTTATTTTATTATTATTATTATTATTTTTTTGTGTGAAACATTCTTCTAGGTCCTGTAACCCTGGTATGTCCACTTGCTATAGGGAGGTAACTTGTGGTTGCTGTGAAGCCAAGTACTATTATCCGTGGTAGACAGTGTTTGGTGAAGCTCCCTGATTAAAACAAGCTTGGAAGCAGCAGTGGCATCCACTTCCACAACAGCTTGCCTCTGGAAGCCCTATGAACCTGGAGAAAGGATATAAAGTTATACAGGAAGTGTCCAGGACTTTTGTTCATAGGGTCCCTATGAGTTGCCTGTGATTCAACGGCACTTAACAACAACCGCAACAACATTAGTTTGCTTGCAAAGTTCATTATACTCTGTGCTTCACACTATTCTTCATTCACATAGTGTTTCATAAAATCACTGGCATTCACTATGTCTTATAAAATTAATCACCATTGGACTATGCCCACCATTACCCTGTCTTTTCAGGTCTCCACCAGATCTTTCTCATTTCCTCTACCCACACCCTCCACCCACCAAATGTGCAACCCTAAGATTTCGCCCCTACCCATCTCACCCCTCTGCACCCACCTCTTACCCCCAGGATCCACAAACATACCAAATAGTATCTTGAAGCATCTAAAATGTGATCTTTCACAGTAAGCCTATTGGTTTCCTACTTGGCTGTGTTAGGCAACAATTTTTTAAAAATTATTTTATGTTGCTTCATTTACAAAGATTGTATACATTATTTTTCACACTAAGTTTTTCCCATTTCCTTTACCCACCCCACCCTCCACCCATCAAATTGTGTGACCCTATGATTAACGACCCCATCTTCACCCCTCTGCTCCCATCCGCCCCCACCTTGGATCCTCATATTCCTTCTACAATGATGGTCTTATATAGTTTTTGTTCTTAATGGACTGAGGTATTTCACTTAACCTAATGCTGTTTAATATCTCCCAAGTTAGGTAGTGATTTACAACATCATTGCTCCTGCATGCTGTGCATTATTTCATCATGTGAACGTACCATAATTTTCCAAACCATTCGGTTGTGGTTGGACATTTAGACTGTTTCCATGTTCTTTTTAAAAAATTTTCCCCCACCCAACCTTGTTTCCATGTTCTTGTGATGATAAATAACGGTGCTATGAGCATCAGTGTTTGTACTTCAGTTCTCATTCTCTTGGAGTTTATTTAAAGCAGTAGAATAGCTAGACCAGGTGGCATTTCTATGTTCAGCATTTTTAACTGCCTTCCAGAATGGTTGTACCATTTTACAATCCCATCAACAATGTATAGGAGTTGTCTTGTTAAACTTTGCCCCTGCTACTGGAGTGAGATGGTATCTCATTATGACTTTGACTTACATCTCTCTTATTGCCAGTGATTTTTGAGCATTTCTTCGTGTGCCTGTTGGCTATCTGAATATCTTTCTGTGAGAATTCTTTAAATGTCTTTTGCTCATTTTGTAATTGTTACCAGTCTTTGTCTTGTGGTAGCCCTGTAGGATTCTGTCAACTTTTGATATGAGACCCTTCTCTGAAATGGTATTGCCAAATAATTTTTCCCCCCAATCAGTAGGTTTTCTTTTCACTCTGTTGGGAAAAGTTTTTGATGCGTACAGGAATTTAATCTTTAGACTGTCCCATCCATCAACTTTATGTTCTCCAGATTATGCAATTCTGGCTGTATTTGACAGTCTCTAAGCTTGATTGCAGTTTGTCTCTTAAGAATTTTATGGTTTTGGGCTTTACTTCCAGGTCTCTGGTCCACCTGGAGTTGTTTTTTGTGTATGTTTTAAGATATGAATCCTGTTTCATCTTTCTGAAGTAGCAGTCCAATATTGCCAGCACTATTTGTTGAAGAGGTTGTCATTTCCTGATATGATAGTTTTTATTTCCTTGTTAAATATCAATTGGCCATAATTAGCTGGATCCATTTCTGGAGTCTCAATTCTTTTCCATAGGTTTTGAAGTCAGGGAGTGCTATGCCTCCCATTTCATTTTTGGTTTTCAGAAGTATTTTGTTTATTTGGGGGTCCCTTTCCTTCCCCAAAAAACTAGACAGATCCTCTTTCTTGATTCTTGAAAAATGAATTTGGTATCTGTATTGGGATTGCATTGAACATGTAGGCTGCTTTTGGTTAGGATTGTTGTGTTCACAATATTGAGTGTTCCTATCCATGAACTTGGAAGCAGGATTGACATCCACTTCTTAAACAACATGCCTCTGAAAACTCTATGAACTTGGATAAATGATGTTAATTATAGAAAGACTTCAGGCCTTTTTATTCATAGAGTCACTATGAGTCATACTCAGCTAGACAACAATCAACAACAACAACACCTGTGAACTGGGAATATATTTCCATTTCTTTAGGTTTTTTATTGTGTATTTCAGAAATGTTGTGTAGTTTTCTTGCTTGGTTTTAAAAAAATAATTTATACTGATTTATTTACAAAGTTTGAATACAGTGTTTTTCACACCATATCTTTCCTATTTCCTTCACCCCCCCATCAAATTGTGTAGCCCTATGATTACCCATCACCCCCACCCCCTGCCTATCCCCCCTATGGACCCTCATATTCATTCTATAGTAATGGTATTATATAGTATTTGTTCTTATGGGATTGAGTTAGTTTACTCAGAATAATGCTTTCCAGTTCCTCACAAGTTAAGTAGCAATTTACAAAATCATTGCGCTTTCATGCTGTGTTTCTCAATCCATTCAATTGTGGTTGGACATCTGGACTGTTTCCATGTTCTTGCGATGGTGAATAATGCTGCTATGAGCATTGGTGTATAAATCTCTGTTTGACCCTCAGTTCTTTTTCTCTTGGGGTATATTCCAAGCAGTGGAATAGCTGGGTCATATGGAATTTCTACATGCAGCTTTTTGAGGAAACAACAAACTGCCATCCAGAGTGGTTGTACCATTGTACAATCCCACTGATAATATATAAATAATCCTAACTTTTTTATTATTAAATTTTATTAATTTTAATGAACATTTATAGAGATTTTGGGGTTTCATTCACTCATTGTTGCACTATTTTCTCTACCCTCCTCCCCAGTTTGTTCTTCTTTTTTTCCCCCTTGTAAGTCTGTTTTAATTGTCCAATTGCCACAGTGCTTGTCAAAGCCAGTTCTGATTAATCTACTTTTTCAGTGTGTCTTTTACCATTCCCTATCACTCCTCCCTAAGAGAGACTTCACCCTGATTCATAAGGAAAAGGGGATGGCGTATTCTCTTAGCTACTTCCTGCTGAAAAGGGACGCTGTGGGTTTCAGGGTGAAGATCTTCTCTCACTACTCTAAAGGGCCCCTTTGGCAATAGGAAACACATGGACTCTTATGGAGATTGATTTTGTAATTTAGATGCACTGTTATCAGATGTGCTTAGCCGTACATGTTCATATCCCTGAAGATGTATCGTGGAAGTGTTGCAGCCTAGAAGACACAAATTAAGCTACCAAGTTAAAAGTACATGAGTCAAAAATTAAAAAGCAATAATATTCTAAGTAGAGGCGCTAATAGTGGCACAAATCAAGTTACAGAGGGAAGGTGGTTCTTACAATAAAAGGCCTATAGACTAGCACTTTGTCTATTATAGTGTACAGCTTAGGAACCATAAGATGCAGAGGCTCACCTATGTCATTTATGGTTCTTAAGTCCTGGAGCAAATTCCATCTACCACTGGGTTGTTTTACAACTTGAAAGTGCGCATGCAAGGCAGAGGTGAAGTAAGAAACTACTTATGAGGTTTTCCATCAATTCCAACAACTAAGAAATAGTGAGAATAGTTGGAACCTCAGAAGGCTTTTAGGACCAAATAGTAGGCTCTTGTGTCCAGGAGAAAATGAATATACTTACCAGTAATGTTAATGCTCACCCACAGCTCTTCTGGGAGGATCTAAGTCATTGAAGCGTCCTCCTTTGTTTCCAGCTGGGAACTGGGGCCTGTTTGTTCTGTCAGCCACGAGGACCTGATGTGGGCCACCATTGGCCAAGTGTCCTTCAGATCCACACTTAAAGCAAGTGAGTGAAAGCTTCCTCTCTACTCCCTTGCCTATCTGTGGTAAATATTCCTATCTTGCCACATCCTCTCTAACATTTATTACTTACTCTTCTGTTAAACTTTGCCCCTGCTACTAAAATGAGATGGTATTTCATTGTGATTTTGGCTTGCATTTCTCTTATTGCCACTGATTTGGAGAATTTCTTCATGTGTCTGTTGGCCATCTGAATATCTTCTTTTGTGAATATTCTTTCCATATCTTTTACCCATTTTGTAGTTAAGTTATCAGTCTTTTTCTTGAGGAGGCACAGGAGTATTCTGTAAACTTTCGTTATGTCCCTCTTGTCTGAGGTGGTATTGCCAAATGTTTGTTCCTAGTCAGTAGGTTTTCTTTTCACCCCGTTGGGAAAAAAAGGTTTTGATGCACATAGGGATTTAATCGTTAGAAGGCCCCATTCGATTTTATCCTCTTCAGATTGTGCATTTCTGGCTGTATTTGGAGTAGATTAGGCCTTGTAAGCTTGATCCTAGTTAGTCTCTTAAGAACTTTATGGTTTTGGGATTTACTCTCAGGTCTCTGATCCACCTGAAGTTGCTTTTTGTGTTTATGTGAGATGTGGGTACTGTTTCAGCTTTCTGAAGTAGAAGTTTTGACAGCAGCAGCATTTGTTGAAGAGGTCGTCATTTCCCAATTTGATAGGTTTTATTTCCTTGTCAGATATCAGTTGACTATAGATAGCTGGGTCCATTTCTGGGTTCTCAATTCTGTTCCATAGGTCTTTGTGCCTGCCATTGTACCAGTACCATGGTGTTTTGGTTACTACCACTGTATAGTAGGTTTTGAGGTCAGGGAGTGCTATGCCTCCCACTTAACTTTTGTTTCTCAGAAGTGTTTTGTTTATTCGGGATCTCTTTCTTCTCCAAATAAAATTGACAATTTCCCTTTCTATCTCCTTGTAAAATGAATTTGGTATCTGGATTGAGATTGCATTGAACATGCAGATTGCTTTTGGTAGGATTTTCATCATATTGAGTCTTCCCAACCATGAATAGGGCTCATTTCCCCATTTCTTTAGGTCTTTTATTGTGTCTTGCATAGGTCTTTTGTATCTCTAATTAGGTTCACCCCCACATATCTCAATTTGTGGTTGGCTATTGTAAATGATATTGCTTTTTGGTTTCCTTCTCTGAGTTCTCTTTGTTACTGTAGAGGAATCCAACTAATTTTTTTTTATATTTATCTTATACCTTACCACTCTACTAAATTGTTGTACTAGCTCTAGAAGTTTTTTTGTTGAGTTCTTAGGGTTTTCTGTGTAAGCTATCATATCATCTGCATATAATGATAGTTCATCCATTTCTTTGCCAATCTGTATTCCTTTTCTCTTTCTCTTGTCATATTGCCCTAGCAAGCACTTCTAATACAATATTGAGTAGAAGTGGTGACAGTCGGCATCCTTGTCTGGTCCTTATTCATAAGGAAAATGCTTTTAGTCTTTCTCCACTGAGACTGATATTGACTCTTGGTTTTGCATGTATAATTTTCACTATTTTGAGGAAATCATCTGTTTCCAATTTTGCTGAGTGTCTTTATTAGGAAGACATTGAATTTTGTCAAATGCATTTTCTTCATCAATTTTTAATTTTATATGGTCCTTGCTTACCTCTGGGTAGACTCAAACCTCAAACCTATTAGCAGCTAAGCATTTTAATACTTGATAGCATTTAAGGACTCTTAATGTAGAAAAATATTTCGTTTAAAATCAGTGTGTGCCTTGGCTGAATCCTTCCTTCATACCTATTAAATCTGTATGCTGAGCAAATCATTAGAGAAACTGGACTTTAGGAAGAAGAGTGTGTCATCAGAATGATTCATCAACAACACGTGGTGCTGTACATATGCCACAACCTTGCTTCCTGGAAGTGAGGAGGACCTGAGGTGCTTATTTCAGAGAATCAAGGACTGTAGCCTTCAAAATGGATTACATCGCAATGTCAAGAAAACAAAAAATCCTTACTAGTGGGCCAATAGGCAACACCATGATAGATGGAGGAAGAATTAAAATTGTCAATGGTTTCACTTGCTTGGATCCTTAATTGAGTTCCTTGCTTCCAGCAGTCAAGAGATCAGGAGCTTACAACAATGAATGAATGGAAATCCAAAGCCTCTGTAAATTTTCACTGAAATTAATAACTAATTT
>NW_006399829.1:6364761-6379097 GCF_000299155.1 Elephantulus edwardii | reverse complement strand
CTACTCATTACCCAGCACTCAGATGCATAGCAAGTTTTCAGAAAGACTATGGCCTGAATCAGGTGCACCTTGGTCCTTAAACTGATTATCATTGCTCCTCAATAATTTGGAGAAGTCTCTGACTACAGACTTTCCAAGTGCAATATGTACTAATTTTCTGAATGCTGGTACCAACGGTGTTAACTGTGGAATCAAGTAAGGTGAAGTTGTTTACAGTTTCAATCTTTTCTCCATCTATCAATATGTTGCCTATCAGTCCAGTGGCAAAAATCTTTGTTTTCTTGACATTGAAACACAATCCATAATCTTCTGCAACAAGTGCTTCAATCCCTCCTCACTTTCAGCAAGCAAAGTTGCATAACTCAGGTTACTAATGAGTCTTCCTCTGATCTTGATGCCATGTTCCTCTTCATAGAGTCCAGCTGCTTGAATAATTGGCTCAGCATACAGTTTGAATAGGTATGAAGACAGCATATAATCCCAACACATTCCTTTCTTATTTTTTTATGTAGTGTTCCCTTGCCCTGTTCACAGAACAGCCTCTTGGTCTAGTATAGGTTCCACATGAGCCCAAATAAGTACTGTGGGATTCCCATTCTTCTCCATAACATGTTATGATTCACAGAATCAAATGCCTTTGCATAATCAATGAAACACAGACATTGAATGAACATCGTGTTTTATACAGTCTTTCACTTACATTGTATTTCATAAAATAATTAATGTACTACCCCAAAGAGACCATAACTGCCACCCAAGCAAATATATGCACACCCATGTTTATCGTGGCTTTGTTCACAATAGCAAGGAGTTGGAAACAACCTAAGTGCCCATCAACAAATGAAAGGATGGAGAAGATGTGGTATACACACACAATGGAATACTATGCTGCACTGAAAAACAAGGAACTCATGCAATATTATTCAAAATGGGTGACCATGAAGGACATTATTCTGAGTGAAGTATCTCAGTCACAAAGGGACAAAGACTGCATGGTGCCACTGTTGTAAAACAGGACTGACCTCAGGGTTGGGGGGAGACTGAGAAAGATGGGATAAATAATGTATACTGCATTGAAACAGATGAGGGAGAAAACTGTTTAAAAGGGATATGTGATTAGGTGTTATTGTCATGACAGGAGTCCAGAATGAAGGCTGCATAGTGGAGTGGACTTGGGGAGAAGGATTGTATAACAATGAAAGAATTTTTCTTTTACTTTTCAAAGAGAAGAGCAAATTGGGGGAAGGGAGCAGTGGACAGGGAGAAAAGTGCAACAATGAATGAATGGAAATAATCAGTCTCTGTAAACTTTCATTAAAATTAATAATAATAATAAATAAAAGATCCAAGAAAAAGAAAATGAATAATTAATGTGCATTGTATTTTATATTATTGATTTGTTGTTATGTGCTGTTGAGTCACTTGCGACTATAGATATATGGCTATTATCACCCCATCTTTTCAAGTCTTCATTGAATCTTTCCTATTCCTTTACCACCATCTTTCCATCAATCTCTGCTATCCTAGTAATTTCCATCCTTCCCCATTTTCCGTTCTCTTTCTCCTTCCCTTTTGGACATTTGTGTATATCTTCTAGTTATACTTCTATTTTTACAATAACAGTCTTATATAGTATTTTCCTTTTTGAGACTGAGTTCCCTCAGCAGAAAGCTCTCCCGCCTATCCTATTTTAGATATTATTTTATAAAATTGTTAGTCTTTATGGCTGCATAATATTCCATTGTGTGAATGTACAACAATTTCTGAATCCATTCTTTATTTGATGGTCATTTGGGCTATTTCCTTTTTTTTCCCTATTGTGAATAATGCTATTATGGATATAATTGTGCAAATCTCCATTTGTGTCTCTGTTCTATATTTCTAGCAGTGTTCATGTGGGTTTCTATACTCAGCTTTTTAAGGAAATGTCAAACTGCCTTCCAGAATGGTGGTTATCAGTCAAGCATAAAACTTTTGTTCTACATAGGGACCTCTAGAATATGAATAAGCATGCGCAGATAAACTTTCGCAGATGCTACACAAAGAAAGAACCGGCAGATTGAGTTCTGAGGTCTGAAGAAGTGGTATGTTTAAGGAGAGCACCATTTGCTGCCTTCCACAACGACTTCTAGTGAACAACAACGGAGCCTGCGGTCTTTCACTCTGGTGTGAAGGAAGCTTCAAGCACCTTCAAGCTCAGTGCGTGTATCCACTGAACCTGATGTTTCAGAGAAGACAGATCCCATAAGTTAAAGACTCTAGCTGAGCACATTTCTAAGGACTCAGATACGGGACCTTGGAGAAAACTGTTGTAAATTGCGGCTGTGTTGGCTTGGACTCTGTGCAACAGACAGAAAGTTGCCTGCTCCTGCTCCATGCTCAGCTCACACCCACTGTTATGCACCAGTCCACTGCTGAAGCCACTGGTTCTTGCTGCCTTCCAACCTTAGGACCTCATCTTCCAGCACTACAATAACAAACTTCTCTTGTATTTTTCTTAAAAAAACAACCAAATCCCCCACCCCCACCCCAACCAATATTTTCTTTTATTTTTGGTGAAACTCCACAAAGCTTTCATTGAGTAGAAGTTAAATTTCTGAAAATTTATGACAGGACCTTTCTTGTTAGTCTAGTTCACTCTGGAAGCTCCAGTCAAGGCAGCCTACCCACCACAGATGACCCTTCTTGTATTTGGAGTATTGGTGGTGTAGGTTCTGACAACATTACAACACATGAGCCCCTCACGTAAAGACAAACTGACAGATGACCAGTGATTTAAAACTGAGAACTGGATGAACTTGAAGGAGGAGCATTGACATGGATGAAAATATCGTAGTTTGAAAATAGGAATCTACGATTTGGTAAAATCTGATTCTTGATGATGATGTTACGTGAGTTCCTGCAAGAAGTTCAAAGCCCTTAATTGGAAAATAAAATAGGATTGTTTTCTGAGGATAAGACCTGGATCACTCTATGCCGAAAGCCAAGCCAAGAATTAGCTTCAGATCTTCCCATCCAGGTTAATGGGTATTGATTACTGGGGAATGGAAGTTACGGGAATTGTTCAGTTGTTGCTGATGTTATGTGTTCTCAAGTCACTTGTGACTCATAGCAACCCTATGAACAGCTCTGAATCCTGCTCTATCCTGAGCCAGTCTTACTGTCTCTGATGCTCTCTCCCCGATTACTCCAGTCACTGAACCAATCTATCTCATTGAGGGTTTTCTTCTCCTGCGCCGGTCCTCTACGCTCCCAAGCATAATGTCCTTTTCCAAGGACTGGTCCCTCCTTGCAATATGCTCAAAGTATGTCAGACAGAGCTGCAGAATCCTTGCTTCCAAGGAGCAGCCTGGTCTCACCCTCTCTAGTACAAATCTACGCTCCTGGCAGTCCATTTGTATATTCAGTAATCTTTTCCAGCACCACACCTCAAAGGCATCAATTCTCCATGGCCTGGATCAGGTGTGCCTCGGTCTCCAGATTAACACTGTTGCTCTTCAGTACTCTGGAAATGTCCTTGACAGTAGACTATCCCAACGCAATTTGTCTTTTGATTTCCTGGCTGCTGGTAACAAGAATGGTGATTGTGGAGCCAAGCAAACGAAAGCTGTTAGCGGTCTCAATCTCTTCACTGCCTGTCATGATGTAGTTTAAGAAATTCTGATTGTCCAAGATAAGAAATTCTGGTCAATTTTCTTCAGAATAATACATCAGATAGGATGTTTTAAATTTGTTTCATAGGAAAACTCAGTCTTGTTAAAAAAAAAAGCTATTGTGCTCTTTCTAGCAATAAATGGATTTGATAAGCCATGTAAACAGAAATTTGCTTAATGAAGCCTTTTTGAGGTACTTCGGTCGATTGTATACTTTCCTATGAATAATGGATTTTATGAAAATGAAGCCGTTAGCAGAGAGATTGATTAATTTTAGCAGAAGAGCAGCCAATTCATTCTGGATATAACTAATTTGCTTATTTGGAGGCTGACAAGTTAAGTCTGGGTGTTTTCCTCTCAATTCTGACTGAATGCCACACTGTTAAAAGGAAAAAGAAATTTGTGAACTTTAAGTAACTGAGAAAATAGTATCTACCTCACAAAAATTGTCTTGTTTGCTGCTTTAACAATCTATCTTCATCCCTGGTTGTACTCTACTACTGCTGCAGAGATTAAAAAAAAGAGTACTGGCAGTGCATTGTCTAAATGTGATTTACTCTGGCTTAAAATATTTTCTTAGAGCCAAGCAAACCATAAAAAGAAAAAAAATTGAATATCTAATTTTACTTTCTTTTTCCTGACTTGTATCTTATATTTGATTTATTGTGTTTCCTCAATTGAACATTCACTAATAATAACAATACTAAATATGCCTGAAAGAGTACACATAAAATATGTATTGAAGAGGTATGCTCAGGAAGTTACAGCTGGGTTCATAAGGTGTTTTTTTAAAAAAAACTTATTTTATGTTGGTTTGCTTACAAAGCTCGTAAACATTTTATATCACATTGTCCTTCATTCACATTATTTCATACAATCATTCAGATTCATTATATTTTATACAATTCATCAATATTGAACTATGCGCACCATTGTGGGCCCACAGTATTGGAGGCATTTGTAGACATTTCTCGATTCTTATATGCGTCAGAGACACTAACCTTCAAGGCGTGGCCCTTGCAAGTGCCTATTTTATGGAGTATTCAAAAGCACTAGACCCTCTGCTAGAGTCCAAAGGTCTCTCTTTATGCCTGAAAGGACAGACTGTGCAGCTTTGCAACCTCAGTCAAACCTTTAGTCCTTGCCAGAGGCTGGTATTAGAAAAACAAATATTTCAAACTGCGTATTTTAAAAAAGTCATTTTTAGCTTTCAAAGGATTTCCCTTGGCATCTTAAAAGGATTAATTTATTCTCTCAGGCCTTCAAGAAAACATACATCTTCTCTTTCTTTTTATTTGTATCATTTGAAAAATATTTTCCCATGTTTTCCCTCCCAGATTACTTTCTTTTTTTAAAGTTATAATGAATATTTATTACTTCAATTGAACATCAGCAACTTTTCATAACGTGGTTAAGCTTGCCTACTATAAACATAGGAAGCAATGGTGGCTTAGTGGTTAGGGGTTCAAATCTACCAGTTGCTCCATAGGAAAAAGATGGACAGTCTCCAACCATGTGATTTACTGCCCCTGAACACCCTCAGAAGGGCACCTGTAAATCGGTTCCAAGTTGATGGTACATAAAAACAGTACTATAAAACATTATTAGTATGTTTGTTGTGTTGTTGTTATGTGCCATCGAGTCACTTGCGACTCATAGAGACCCTTTATACAAGTGCCCTAAATGCCGTTCAATTCTGTGCCAACCTTGCCGTCTCAAACACACTCATTCCCACCACTCCACTCACAGAATCGATCCACCTCATCGAGGGTCTTCCTCTCCTGCGCCACTCCTCCACTCTCCCAAACTTGATGTTCCTCTCCAAGGACCAGTCCCTCCTTGCAACATGCCCAAAGTATGTCAGATGATGCTTCAGAATCCTTGACTCCAAGGAGCATTCTGGCTTCACCTTCTCCAGGACAAACCTGTTTGTTCTCCTAGTGATCCATGGTATAGTGAAAGGTAAATATTTGTTGAAATGTGCTAATTCTAGGATAAAACTTTTATCATTTTCCCCAATCTAAAGCTAATCCTTTCAGATTTTACCAAGTAGTTTGTAAAGCAGAGTCTCTGCTCAGGTCTCTCTCTGGTCAACTAGCCATCTTGTGGATGTGAATGTACCTTAAAGTCTCCACGTGCTGTTGTTGGGTAGCATCAAGCTGGTCCTACTAGCATCAGCCTCACCATCCCTGCTGTGGTTAAGTCCATTGCTGCAGCCACTGTGTCAATCTCCTTGATGAGGGTCTGGTAGGGGTGGAATGTGTGTGCCCAGGCCATCCCAGGTGGGTTCTGTTTGGACCTCTTGGCTCTTCTGCAGTGGACAGAACTAACTAACTCCAGATGGAGAGTCACACCAGACTACTTTCTTTAAGACGGTGAAATACACACACCAAAACACTACCCCCCCAAAAAAAAGACAAAACGAAAAACAAAACAAAAAACCAAAACACTAACCCATGTATTCCTACACTTAAAATCAGTGATATTGATTTACATCTTGTGTAGCCATTGCAGCAGGGATTAAAACAATGATACTGGCAGTACATTGTCTGAGATGTGACATTATTCCTGTTCTTTTCTGAAGTATCCCACCTTCACCGACATACATTCGATTCTTCTGAGGCCAGTGCTATTTCTCTCACCCTCACTCCGGCTTGCATAAGTTTTATTTTATATCTTTTCACTTAAGGGAACTCTTGTGGCCTAGTCTGTAGAGAGTTGTGCTGTTAAACCAAAGGTCATGCCTCTCTGGTGAGTTGAGTCCCACAGCAGTTCCACGGCAGAAAGATGGACACTTTCCTACCATTCAATTGATAGCCTTGCAAATCTCCTGGGGGGGTCAACTCGAAGTCAGGTCCAACTCTATGGCAAGGAGTTTGAATGTGAATTATTTACTTTGGGCATGCTATCAGGAGAGGCCCATTTCAGGGGAAAGACATCTTTCTTGCCAGGTGTAGGGTCAGTTAAGAAGAGGAGGTCCCTCAGTGAGATAGGCAGACACCGTAGCTGCAGCTGCAGCAGCAGCAGCGACTGTGGCATGATGCAGGATTGGGCAGTGTTTCCCTCAGTGCAAAGGTCAGTGTCTGTCAAAGCCAACCAGATAGCACCTAACAACAAGATGTTTGTTTCTTCCATATAGTATACTCAATGCAACGATTTCTACATGTATAACTTCAATTTAGGGGTTGCATTGCCAAACCCAAAGGTTAGTGGTTCAAATCTACCAGTTGCTCCATAGGAAAAAGATGGACAATCTCCAACCATGTGATTTACTGCCCCTGAACACCCTCAGAAGGGCACCTGTAAATCGGTTCCAAGTACTACATGTACGCCCTTCAATTTGTGCATTTTCACACTTATTTTCCAAATTGTTCCTCTGCCTTCACATAAAGCCACTGACTCACATGTTTCCTCTCTATTCTTACTAGTTATTGCTGTCAACTGGATTCCGTAGAAATCTCTTCTTTGAAAGAGCAGAGCTTACTTGTGGTCAGGCACTTGGGGTAGGAGGAAGGTATTTTTCACAGAGCTGGTATCAGCCCTCTGATCTCTGAGCTAATGTTTTTTAAACTTAGGGCAAGTGCTAACATCTCATTCGGCCCTCTCATCCATAATACTGCTAAAAGCTTTTCTATAAGTAAGGGTTGTCATTGGGAATTTCCATTGTAGTCAATCCCTTTCTGAGGAGAGAAGCTCTGGTGGTGTAGTCTATAGGGAGTTACACTGCTAACTCAAAGAAAGTGCTGTCAGCCTATTTGAATCCACGAGCTGCTCGAAGGGAGAATGATTGACAGTCTCTTCTCATGTGATTTACAGCCTTCAAAAATCCACTGGAGGGTCAGCTATGACTTTGTTCCCCATCAATGGCAATGAGCTTTTGAAATCTAAAGAAACCATTTTGCAGCTGTGGTGTCTAAGAATAGCAGTCACCTTTTTAATCCTCTCACATACTTTGGACGTGGAAGGAGGAGTGGCGTCCACTTCCGTAATAGCTTGCCTCCGGAAACCCTATGAACTTGGAGAGAGGATGAAAGGCACCCAAGCGTCAAGGACTTTCCTTCATAGGGTCGCTATGAGTCACCTGCGACTCGACGGCACTTAACAACAACAACAACAACAACAACAACAACAACAACAACAACAACATACTTTGGACATGTTGCTAGGAGAGGCTATTCCTTGGAGAAGGACATCATGCTTGGAAAGATGATGGGATAGTGAAGGAGAGGAAGATCCTGAACTAGGTGGATTGATACAGTGCCTGCAACAATGGTCTCAAGAGTGTTAGAGACTGTGATGTTGGCATAGGATAGGACAGGTACAGATCTATTGTTTATAGGATCACTATGAATCGTATTCAACTTGATGGCACCTAATAGTAATAATAATTTGAATCCTGGATCAACAGATCCAGGAATCTAAACCACCAGGACTCTGATAAACTGCCCAAAATGATTTACAGAGCCAAGCCAAGCAACACACCACTCCTTTTCCTGTTCTTCTTTCTCTTCTCTTTACAGAAATTGTTTTTCTGGGGGTAATTTTTTATCAACAGTCTCAATGACTAGCATTTATTAAGCATTTAATGGTCAAAACAACGGAGCCAAACATATCAATGATAATGAAGATCTATAGAAGCAGACACTCTTTTATTCTGTTACATGAGTAAGAGGGAGCTCTGATGGCTTAGTGGTAAGGAATTGTACTGTCAACCAAAGGCACATGGTTCGAATCCACCAGCTGCTCTGTAGGAGAAAGATGAGCAATCTCCTTCCATGGTATTTACTGTCTTTGAAAACCTACTGGAGGCAGCTATGGATTGGTTCCTACTCAAGAGTAAACAACAGTTTACAGTAAGAGCTGACTTGTTGGCACTCAACAACAACTTTAAGCATTCAGCAGATGCCAGGCAAAATACAAAGTTTTTTCATGGAATTATTTTTCTCTATTGTACAAATGGAGATAATAAGATTTGGAAAAGTTGAGTAATGCTTTTTTTTAAAGTTGAGTAATTTGTCCACAACCAAAGTGTTCATCAATCAGTGCTGTGGCAGCAAGTGTGTTCATAGGCATTGAATGACACTGACGCCTTCCCTTCCATCTGTTCTCACCCAGGGACCCACTCCTAAACCTCACTCTTGTGTGGGAGTAGATCTTCACTTCTAAAACTGTCAAGAGGTTGGTACTGGGTTCTATGATGCTGAAATGATTGAATAGTTCTTTGTCAGTGTTTGACTTCTTTGGTTCATACATATACAACTAAAGTCAACTTTTTTCCTGCTTCAGTTGAACCTACGCATGAAGATAAAATGGGGAAGTGAGCCAATAATATATCCTCCATCAAACAAGTACAAACTATGTGCCAAGAACTGCACCAAGTTCTTTATTTTTACTTTAGTTAGGGAGCACTTATGGTAAAACTCTATGAGGAGCAATGTGGCATTAGGATTGAAGGAAGACTCATCAACGATATGCGTTATGCAGATGACACAACCTTGCTTGTTGAAACTTAGGAGGGCCTGAAGTGCTTGCTACAGAAGGTCAAGGACCACAGTCTTCAATATGGATTGAAGCTCAACATCAAGAAAACAAAGATTTTCACCACTGGGCTGATTAGTGTGAAGAGTGTACTGAGTCTCAGAAAGAGGTTGTTGAATATGGCAGTTAGAAGAGAAGAGTAGAAGAATGATTCCTTAAGCATTCAGGATAGGGGAGTGGTACAGCAAGGCTAGGGAGAGAGCAGACCTTAACCAGAATAAGCTTGACCACTGGAGAAATTAATTTCCTGAAGGTCTCTTTTCTTCACACTCTTATTTCGTAGTGAGGTTATTCACTTCACCAGTTGTCAGTAGATGCTATAACCATGCTCACCTTTTAATAAGAATTGAGTCTCTTTTATCTTGTATTACTAAAGAGCCAGCCCATACTTAAGTCTCCACACTAAGAGGCAGTAATGCACACCAGGAAGCTTTTGTTTTAGGTCTCAAGAGCGCACAAGTCTTATCAGCTGATAAATATAAAGACAGTAATAATTCTGCTCTCATTTTAGAGCATAGTTTTCATTGGAGATGGGGTGGGAATGGTCGTGGACAGGATAAACTAGCTAAGAGATGACAAATCTTTGAGATACATCATCTATCTCTCCTTTCTGTACCCATTGTGAACTTTGCTAATTGATGGTGTGATTCTGGGTACAGAAAGGAGGGACAGATGATGTATCCCAGGCATTTTTCATCCATAATTCTTCCTTCACAGGCTCAACATCAAGCTGCCGGTGATGACACAAAGAATGAAACTGACTTGCCTCACTTGATCTAGTACCTCACATATATATGTTTTTAAGGGACTTATATTTTACAAGGAAATATACGTGTTTTCATTCCTAGCCTGTCTTAGTCTGGAGGTGGAAGTTGCCCTGGAACTAGTTCAGCATCACAGCGATATGCAGATTTCCACTGACAGGTAGTGGCTGCACATGAGATGCTGGGAATCAAACCCTAGTCTCTAGCATAGAAAGAGGGTTCTACCACTGGGAAAGGCATTGTTGCTATGTGCCATCGAAGGTGAACCAACTCCAGCAGGTTTTCAGAGGCACTAAATGACACTGGAGGAGACTGACCATCTTTCTTCTGCTAGTGGCTTCAAACTGTCTGCCTTTGTTTGACAATTCAGTCCTGGGTCACCAGAGCTCCCTGCAAAAGAAAAAAAAAAAAGCATAGCAGGAGAGAAACCATCATTATCAAATATGTGACTAGAGAATTTCATCTAGAAGGCCCTTCAAGGCACATTCAGCTACGAAAAATAAGAAATTAATAAAATAAAAATCAAACCAACAGCAACAACAAAAAGGTAATTTAAGAGAATGTCTGGAAGACATGTAGCAACATGATAAATCTTCAAGCGAAATACCTGCTTTTCTGGCATTCAAAGAGAAGCATGACATGTAGAGATGAGGTCAAGACCTGAACATACTTGGGCCAGGCTGTGACAGTGAAGTTTGAGCTCTACAGGCTGATATGGGCAGTCTTCTCAGGTGTAATTTACAGCCTCTGAAAACCTGCTGTGAGGCCAACTATGAGTCGGTTCTGACTAGTTAGCACATAACAACAAAAATAGGTTCCTTAGAACCTTGGTGAGAATTTTTGGAGTTAGGTAAAGCGTGATGATTGAAAGAAAGGAAAGGTCAATGGTTATAATTAAGACTTTACTTTAGTAACATTATGATATTTAAGCAGATTAAAAAAATAATTTTTTGAACCTATGGAATAATGTCTGTTATTGTTAGGTGCCTATCAGCTGAATAGAACCCTATCCATAACAGATTTGTACCCTGTCCTATCCTTCCCATCCTCACAATCTCTGGGACAGTTGAGCCATTGTTGCAGTCACTGTGTCAATCGATTTAGATGAGGGTCTTTTCTTTCACCATCCTTCCACCTTTCCAATCATCATGTCCCTTTCCAATAAATAACCTCTCCTAGCAACGTGACTGAAGTATGTGAGACAAAGTTTTATCATCTTTGCCTCCAAAAAGCACTCTGGTTGCATCTTCTCCAAGATATGTATGTTTGTTGTTTTGGCAGTCCATGGGATAGTCAGTACTCTTTTCCAGCACCACAGTTCAAAGACATCAATTCTTTTTCTGTCATCCTTTTTCACTGCCTAGCTCTCTCAATAGCATAGCAAGAAATTGAAAAGACTGTGAACTGAATCAGGCATACCTTAGTCCTCAAACTAACATCCTTGCTCCTCTGTAATTTGGAGAAGTCCCTGATTAAAGAGTTTCCCAGTGCAATATGTCTCTTGATTTCCTGACTGCTGGTATCAAGTATAATGATTGTAAATATAAGTTAAGATGAAATTGTTGACAACGTCAGTCTTTTCTCCTATTATGATGTTAATTATAGGTTCAGTGGTAAGAATTTCGGTTGTTTTTTTTTTTATGTTGAGATACAAACCATATTGAAGGCTTTAATCTTTAATGATCTTCTGCAGCAAGAGCTTCAAGTACTCCTCACTTTCAGCAAGCAAGGTTGTATCATTAAAATAATGAAAGGCATTGCTTAGCCTTCCTCTAGTTCTGATGTCACATTCTTCTTCATAGAGTCTCATTTCTCAAATAATTTGCTCAACATACAAATGGAACAGTCATGGAGAAAAGGTGCACACATTTCTTAGTTTTAAACATGTAGGGTTCTTAGTTTTAAACAAGCTCTGCTCCCACAATAGCCTCTGTGGTACAATGGCTCAATGACCAGTATGAATAATATTGATTAAATACATTTAAATTTGGACAAAGTTTCCTACATAATGGAGAATTATTTTAAGTATTTATTTAATATCACTTTTATATTTTGTTTTGTGTATGTTTATCTGAATAATTTTCATTCACATAAAATATGAGATATGTATTTTTAATTATACCAGCTGAATTATTAATTATCTTCCATACCAAAAGGAAAGAGTACTAATTGATTTACTTCTGAGGCTGTAAAATCCTTCATGGGGTTTCTGAGTCTTTAGACTGCCCATCTTTCTCCCTTGAAACTGCTGGTGGACTTGAACCACCAGAGAGATATGACCTTTGGCCTAGCCATGTACCTCTCCACGGATTCTGCCGCCAAAACTCCCTAAAGATAGGTATAACAACAAAAAAGGGTCTCTGGTGGTGTGGTATATTATACATTGCATTGCTCATAGGTTTGACTGTTTGAATTCACCAGCTATTTGTTGTTGAGACAGAAATGCAGTCTCATCCTGTAAGGATTTACAGCCCAACAGAGAGTATCATGAATTGGAGTCTAAATTTGACGGCAGAGCATTTGAGTACATGGAATATGTTTCTGATGATAGCCCGAACACATCAAGAAAAAAAAAAATGCCATCAATATTCTTTTACATTTTTTAAAACAAAAGCATTGAGAAAAAGAGAGGGAGGAGAGAGAGAAAGAGAGGTTGTGTGAGAAAGAAAGGTGTGGAGAGGGAGAGTAAAAGAAAGAGAGAGAAGAGAGAGAAAGAAGGGAGGGAGAGAAAAAAGGGAAAGAGAAAGGGAGAGAAGGGAAAGAAAAAGAAGGAGGGAGAGAGAGAAGGGGAGAGAGGATGGAAGAGAGAGAGCACAGGACACAGAGGATGGGGGAGAGAGAGACAGAAGAGGGAGTAAAAAGAAAAAGGGAAGAGAAAACAGGAAGCAACAGAGAAAGGGGAAGAAGAGAAAGAAATGAGAGAGAGAAGAAATGAGAGAGCGGAACAAGAAAGAAAGAGAGGAGAAAAGGAAGGAAGAGGAAAGAACGAAGGACTGAGTGAGAGGATAAACAAGTTACACATTTTCCCTGTCATTCTCACATATCAAATGCAATCCTTGAGAGTGATGTGTGAAAATATCACTCTTGCAGGTCCCCCTATGAGTCCCTAAGGCAAATAAAATGAACTGGAATGGAAAGTTTGTGTGTCATTAACCACTATTAATAAGACATTTGGGTGACTTATTATAAGTTATTTACATTATTTTAGAATGCCCTAGTTGATGGCCAGTGTTTCATTCTGAGCAAGGTGAGTCACTTCCTCCCTGACCCTTTGAAAAGAACAAGAGGAAATATTATGCTTCCTGGCTGGTTCCACTTTCTCGCCATAAGACTAGTCTAAATAATAGTGCTTATTACGAAACCAAAATATCTTTCCAAAGCAGAGTTTTGGTTTTTCTCTCCAGATAACTTAACTAGTATGAATTTAAGCTGCCATCCTTTCAGTTACAAGTCCAGCTCTTAACAGATGATACCACCTAGGGCTTCTTAATATGCTAATAGTTGTTGTTGATTGCCTCCGAGTTGAGCATGATTCATAGTGATCCTATGAACAAAAGGCCAGAAGCCCCTCTACAACTATAGACATTTATCAAAGTTCATAGAGTTTCCGTCGGCATGTTGTTTAGGAAGTGGATGCCACTCCTGCTTCCAAATATTCTAACAGGGATACATTGTAATCTAGTGTATAATTTTACACTTTCTGAGAGAAAAGAAAAATTGCAATCTTTTCAAAGCCATAGCAACTGGGAACTTGTTTCAGTGCTAATCCTGCCTAGGGAATCAGACTTGATCTAGTACGTCATGGGTACAGACTTGTTGGTAAGACTCACTGTTGTTGTTACATGGACTTGCTGGGGACAACTGAATGCCCAAGGTGAATAAGCAAAACAGACTGCAGGTAATGGATATTACTAAGTGGTAGGAGAGGCTATTCCTTAGAGAAGGAATATATATATTTGAAGACATTGATTATATATAACTATGAAAAATATTTTTTAAAGGTCAGGAATATGAAATCATGGGATAGGAGTTTATTGAATAATATAGGACAAGATGAAATAATGAAAAATATTTTTTATTTTATAAAGTGTATTTATTGTTATGAAAGAGATCCTTAGTCAGGTAAATTTTGCAGAGGCTGCAATATATATAGCCTTCTGTAAAAAAAAATCATAATGCACATTGTTACGAAAGGCCTAAAATGTTTATTAGAAAAATACATCAAATATGTTTATCTTAAAACTACAGAAGGTTAAATCATATCCACAAGAATCAAATTTGAACTTGAGTCTATCTCCCATGAATTTAAAAACCAACTCAGGAACAGGTTTGAGGCCTTGAACACTAATGCATGAAGATAAGTTGTGGGAAAATATCAAGA
>NW_006399829.1:6324839-6364276 GCF_000299155.1 Elephantulus edwardii | reverse complement strand
ACAACTGGAAGAGATCTATATTTATTCTCATTCCCCAAAAAAGTGACCCAACAGAGTGTGGAAATTATCGTACAATATCACACACTAGAAAAATCTTGCTGAAGATTATCTGGGAAACACTTGAACAGTACATTGGCAGAGAACTACCAGAGAAATATGTTTAGAGAAAGTCATGGGACATTATTGGCAATGGCAGACGGATCTGGGCAGAAAGCAGAGAGTACCAGAAGAATGTCTTTTTGTGTTTCATTGACTATGCAAAGGTGTTTGACTGTGTGGATCACAATAAATTGCGACTAACCTGGGGGAATATGGGAATCTCAGAACACTTGATAGTGCTTATATGAAACCTATACTTGGATCAAGAAGCAGTCCTCAGAACAGAGCAAGGAAACACTGCATAGTTCAAAATCAGGAAAGGAGTGCATCAGAGATGCATCCTGTCTCCATATCTTTTCAATCTGTATGCAGAACAAATAATTTGTGAAGCAGGGCTTTATGAGGAGGAGTGTGGCATCAGAGTTGGAGGAAGACTCATCAACAACCTATGATATGCAGATGACACAACCTTCCTTTCTGAAACTGAGGAGGACCTGAAGTACTTGCTGCAAAAGGTCCAGGACTGTAGTCTTCAATATGGATTGAAGCTCAACATCAAGAAGACAAAGATTCTCACCGCTGAACCAATTGGCAGCACCAATGACAGGTTTGGAAGCAGGAGTGTCATCCACTTCCTAAACAACATGTCTCTGGAAACTGTATAGATGGAGAAGAGATTAAGATTGTTAACAATTACAGCTTGCTTGGAGCCACAAACAACACTCTTAACATCAGCAGTCAGAAAATCAAATGACGAATTGCACTGGGAAAATCTGCTGTTATGGACCTCCCAGAGTGCTGTAGAGCAATGATGCCAGTCTAGATACAAAAGTGTGCCTATTCCAGGCCATGGTCTTTGCTATTATTGGTTATGCTTCAGAGAGTTGGACAATGACTAAGCATGACAGAAGAAGAATGGCTGCTTTCTTGCCTTTGCTTTGGCTTCTTTGTGCTCTAGTGCAGTATTCAAGGTCTAGTCTGATATCCATTTCAGTCTTTTATTCCTCCTTTGTTTTTGTAAATGACCTTTTGCGTTCTTCATGGATTATTATTCTTGATATCCTCTCACAGCTCATCTGGTCTTCATTCATTAGTGTTCAAGGCCTCAAACTTTTTTTTTCAGAATATAGTTTTTATTATTAAATTTTATTAATTTTAATGAATATTTACAGAGATTTTGGGTTTTCATTCATTCATCGTTGCACTATTTTCTCTACCCTTCTCCCCAGTTCGTTCTTCTTTCTTTTTCCCCCCTTGAAAGTCTGTTTTAATTGTCCAATTGCCACAGTGCTTGTCAAAGCCAGTTCTGGTTAATCTCCTTTGTGTCCTTTGCCATTCCCTATCACTCCTCACTGAGAGAGACTTCACCCTGATTCATAAGGAAAAGGGGACGGTGTATTCCCTTAGCTACTTCCTGCTGAAAAGGGACGCTGTAGGTTTCAGGGTGAAGATCTTCTCTCACTACTCTAAAGGGCCCCTTTGGCAATAGGAAACACATAGACTATTGTGGAGATTGATTTTGGAATTTAGATGCACTGTTATCAATTGTGCTTAGCCATACATGTTCATATCCTTGAAGATGTATCATGGAAGTGTTGCAGCCTAGAAGACACAAATTTAACTAACAAGTTAAAAGTACATGAGTAAAAAAAATCTTGTTCTGGAGATGATTTTTAAGTTCGGGTGGCATAGACTCAAGCTCGAATTTTGATTATTAGGGATTTAATTTAACTTTCTTTAGTTTTAATTTGAACTTGCATATGAACAGTTTATGGTCTATCCCACAATTAGCACCTGGCATAATTTTTACAACTGATATTGAGCTTCTCCAATGACTCACTCCACAGATGTAATCAATCTGAATACTGTGCGTACAGAAAGGTAAAATTCATGTATCTAGTCATTGTTGGATTGAGTGTGGAAATTGCAGAACAATATCACACGCAAGCAAAATCCTGCTGAAGATTATTTAAAAAACCCCAAACACCTGACTGGAACTGTACATAGACAGAGAACTACCAGAAATGCAAACTGAGTTTATCAGAGGCTTTAGCACTGGGGACATCTTTGCCAATGTCAGATGGATCTTGGCTGAAAACAGAGTACCAGAGGAATATCTATCTGTGTTTCATTAACTACACAAAGGCATTTGACTACGTGGATCACAACAAATTATGACTAACTTTGAGAAGAAAGGAATGCCTGATTGTGCTCATGTGAAACTTAAACTTATTGGACCAGGAGGCAGTCGTCAGAATGTAGCAAGAAACCACTGCATGGCTCAAAATCAGAAAATGAGTGCATGAGGGATATGTCCTGTCTCTATACCTTTTCAGTCTGTATGTATAACAGATCATTCAAGAGGATGAACTTTATGAGGAGGAATATGGCATCAGAATTGGAGGAAGACTAATCAACAACATGTGTCATATAGATAACCCAACCTTACTTGCTGAAACAGAGGGAAGCCTGAAGCATTTGTTGCGCAAGGTCAAGGACTGTAGTTTGCAATATAGATTGAAGTTCAATACCAGGAAGTTGAAGATTCTCACGATTGTACCTGTTGGCAGCATCGTGATAGATGGAGAAGAGATTGAGATTGTTAACAATTACTGCTTGCTTGGTTCCACAATCAACACTTTTGGCACCAGCAGTCAGGAAGTCAAAAGATAAATTGCAAAGAAGTTTATCTTTTGCTTTTCAAAGAGAGGAACGAACTAGGGAGGGACGGGGTAGAGAAAAAGTACAACAATGAATGAATGGAAATCCAAAATCTCTGTAGAAGTTCACTAAAATAAAAAAAAAAAAAGATGAATTGTATTAGGGAAATCTGCTACCAGGGACCTCTCTAGAGTGCTGAAGACCAAGGACATCAGTACAGAAACTAAGGTGCACCTGGTCCAGGCCATGTTGTTGTGTTATGTGTTGTCAAGTTGCCTGCCACTCATAACGACCCTATGTACAACAGCTCTAAACCCTGTTCTATACTGTGCCAACCTCACTGTCTCCAACACACCCACCCTGATTACCCCAGTCACTGAATCAATTCACCTCATAGAGGGTCTCCCTCTCCTGTGCTGTCCTTCTACCCTCCCAAGCATGACGTCCTTCTCCAAGGACTGGTCCCTCCTTGCAACATGTCCAAAGTGTGTCAGACGAAGCTTCAGAATCCTTGCCGCCAAGGAGCAGCCTGTTTTAAGCCTCTCCAGGATGAACCTGTTCATTTTCTTAGCAGTCCATGATATAGTCAATACTCGTCTCCAACACCACAGCTCAAAGGCATCAATTCTTCTTCTGTCCTCCCTAGACATTTTCCAGCTCTCTGAAGCATAGCAAGTGATTGCAAAGACCGCGGCCTGTATCAGGCCCATCTTAGTCTCCAGAGTGACACCATTGCTCTTTAGTACTTTGGAGAGGTCCCTAAAGTAGACTTTCCCATTGCAATATGTGTTTTAATTTCCCGGCTACTGGTGTCAAAAAAGTGTTGACTGTGGAGCCAAGCAAACAAAAATTGTTAACAATCTCAATCTCTTCACCATCCATCCTGATGCTGCCAATTGGCCCAGTTGTGAAAATTTTTGGTTTCTTGATATTGAACCTCAATCCATATTGTAGGCTGCAGTCCTTGACCTTCTGCAGCAAGCGTTTCAGGTCCTTCTTAGTTTCAGCAAACAGGGTTGTGTCATCTGCATAACACAGACTGTTGATGAATCTTCCTCCAATCCTGATGCCACACTTCTTCTCATATAGCCCAGCCTCCCGGATAATCTGTTCTGCATACAGGTTGAAAAGGATGGAGACAGGGCTCATCCTTGACGTACGCCCTTCCCAATTTTGAACCACACAGTGTTTCCTTGCTCTGTTCTGACGACTGCCTCCTGATCCAAGCATAGATTTCACACTAGCACCATCAAGTGTTCTGGGATTTTCATTATTCTCAGAGTCAGCCACAGTTTGTTGTGATCCACACAGCCAAATGTCTTTGCATAATCAATGAAACACAAACAATCCTCTGATACTCCCTGCTTTCAGGTAAGATCCATCTAACATTAGCTACAATATCCCTAGTACCACGACCCCTTCTAAACCCAGCCTGCACTTCTGGCAGTTCTTTGTTGACGTGCTGTTCCAGTTGTTTTGGATAATCTTCAGCAGAATCTTGCTTACATGTGAAATCAATGATATTGTTCGATAATTTCCACACTCTGTTGGATCTCTTTTCTTTGGAATGGGGACAAATATAGATCTCTTTCACTCAGTTGGCCAAGTGATTTTCCTCCAGATATCTTAACACAACTTGGTGAGCATATCTAGGTTCATAGTCTTCACAATTACTTGCTATGCATCAGAGATCTGGACAATGACCAAGGATGACTGAAGAATTGATGCCTTTGAGATGCGGTGCTGGAGGAGAGTTTTGATCATACTATGGACCGACAAGAAAACTAACAGGCCTGTTCTAGATTGAATGAAACCAAGTTGCTCCTTGGAGGCAAGGATTTTGAAGCTCTTTCTGACATACTTTGGGCATGTTGCCAGGAGAGACCAGTTTTTGGAGAAGAATATCATGTTTGGAAGGATCAAGTGACAGTGCAAGAGAGGAACATCCCAGATGAGACGAATTGACACAATAACTACAGTACTAAAGGTAGGCGTGTCAGAGACAGTGAGGTTGGCACAGGATAGAATAAGATTCAGAGTTATTGTGCATAGGGTCACTATGAGTCACAGTCAATTTGACACCACATAACAACAGCATTAACTTTATTGCCATAAAATAAATTGTAACTCATACCAATACTAAGGAATAGAGTAGAACTGCCCCA
This sequence comes from Elephantulus edwardii, assembly GCF_000299155.1. Lineage (NCBI taxonomy): Eukaryota > Metazoa > Chordata > Mammalia > Macroscelidea > Macroscelididae > Elephantulus > Elephantulus edwardii. Next base: position 6,359,351 of record NW_006399829.1, on the reverse strand, counting down.
TCGGGGCTTCCAAACATATAATTTTTTTTTCTTATGAAACGCATTGTTTCTTTTCCTCCAACCTTATTTCCACTTTTTAAAAGACAGTATAAGACCATTCCATGGTAGTGCCCACCCACTCAGTGGCCTGAGCAGTGGGGGCCGCAGACCAGTCTTCAGTTGTAGGCTGAGTGTTCCAGTCTTCAGTAGGGAACTGCTGAATCGGCACAGGGGGCGCCTGGATGCCTTTGGACCAGTCTGTAACTTCAGGCTGAGTAGCAGTGAATTCAGGAGCAGGGGCGGTCCACTCTCCCTGAAACTCCTCCTTGGTCACAGCCTTTTCAGCAGCAGCCTGTTCTTCCTTTTCAATCTCTTCCGGATCTCTGTAGAAGTCCAGATCGGGCATGACCTCCCACGGGTGCTCCCGGGAGATCGTGCCACGCATGCGCAGGACTTCCCGGGCCAGCATCCACCACATAGACCCACGGAGTGAGATCCCTTGGTGTTGCACGGGCTAACAATGTCTACATAGCGCAGAGGAAAATCTGTGTTACACAGGGCAAGTTAACATAAGATGCTTCTGTCAGAGGCTGGTGGTCAGCCCTGGGATCAGTAACCACCAGAAGACGAGGCTCTAGGATGGTTTCCTGGATCTAGTTAGTGAAGGTTCCAGAGTGAAGCGCCTGGCAATAGAAGTGGCCCCAGTAGCAGCAGCAAACTTCAGAACAGTTCTCTGGCCTGTATTTCTGGAGGAAATGACACTGACATCAGCTGGATTTTCAACGGCAACAATGGCGCGAGCAGCCAAGAGCAGCTTCTCCCAGGTCCTCTTCAGGTTTATGATGTAGATGCCATCACTTTTCCTTTTGTAGAGGTACTGTTCCATTTGGAAGTCAAGTTGGCACCGCCCAAACGCGTTCCTGCTGCAAGGAATTTGAGGACATCCTTCCCCTTCATCTGCAGGACATCAAGGGCTCCTGAAATTGTGGAAGTTTCCTTTTTTAAGTTACGACAGGAACCAGCACAATGCCGTATGGACTCTTGTGTGGGTAACGTGGAAAAGCCAAAGATATAATTTTTACAGACGTAGACTGCCATCTTTTTTTTCATGAGCCCTTAATGGGTTACCTTTAAGTTATGCAGAAAACACAGTCTTGCTTATAGAAGGAGAAGAGGACTCAAAGCAATTTCTTCAGAATATCAAAGACTACACCCTTCAATATGAATTACATCTCAATATCAAGAAAACAAAAATCCTCACCACTGGACCAACATCATGATAGAAGAAGAGAAGAATGGAGTTGTCAAAGATTTCATTTTACTTGGATCCACAATTAACACCAATGGTTAATTAATAGTAGACTAGAAATAAAAAAAATGAATTCTTTGCCCTCTTCCTTTCCAGCCTACCTACATGTTCCTGGCACTATGACCTCACAAATAAGAATGATGAGAATAAGGACCATTCAGCTGTCAGCGAAGTGGTGACCAGAGAGTAAACCATCAACACTCACAAGCGCATCCATGGGGTGGGCTTGAAGAAGCATACTCCTTGGGCACTCAAGAAGATCAAGAAATTTGCCTTGAAGGAAGTAGGAACAGAAGATGTTTCCATAGAAATCAGGCTTAGTAAAGCCATCTGGGCCAAAGAAATGAGTGTCCCATACCGCACTTATATATGATTGTCAGAAAATGTAATGAGGATGAGATTCCCCAAACAAGCTATATACACTGGTTACCTATGCACCTTTTTCAGATACTACTGACCATCAAAATGGATGAAAACTAATAGCTGATTATCAAATAAAGTTATAAAAATGTAAAAAAATTGTGTTGAATTGGGAAAATCTACTGTCAAGGACTTTTCCAAAGAGTTAGAGCTCATTTTAGACTAAGGCACACCTGATCCAAGCCATGGTCTTTTCAATTACTTTCTATGCAGTTGCAAGTTGGACAATGAATAGAGAAAGTGGAAGAAGAATCAGTATATTTTAACTGTGATGTTGGAGAAGGGTATTAATGTTCCAAAGACTGCCCCAAAGAACAAACATATCTATACTGGAGGAAGTGCAGCTAGGGTGCTTCTTGGAGGCAAGGGTGGTGAAACTTCATCTCAAACACTTTTGGCATGTTATCAAGTGGGGAAGTCTCGAAAAAGGTATCATGCTGGAAAAGGTGGAGGAGTTGGAGAAGGAGAGGAAGATCTCAGCAAGATAGATTGACACACTGATTGTAACAATAGGCTGAAGCATATCAGAGATGATGAGGGTGGCATAGGGTAGGACATGATTCCAATCTGTTGGTCATAAGGTTGCTACAAGTTGTGGTTGACTTGATGATGGTGCTGAACAGCAATAACATCTTTAGGTTAGCAGACAAGCACTTAATAATTGTGTCACCAGGGGTCCTAAGCTGTAGTTGTTAATTTCTATAGTGAAGCAAGAATGTTCTTGGCAGCAAGGATGATAATATATTTGTCTTATGTGGATTGAGGCTCAATGTCAAGAAGACAAAGATTATCACCATTGGACCAATTGGCAGCATCAGGATGGACGGTGAAGAGATTGAGATTGTTCACAGCTTTAGTCTGCTTGGCTCCACAGTCAACAGTCTTGGCACCAGCAGCCAGGAAATTAAAAGACATATTGTGTTGTAAAAGTCTGCTGTTAGGGACCTTTCTAGGGTGCTGAAGAGCAGTGGTGTCATTCTGGAGACTAAAGTGTGCCTGATACAGGCAATGGTCTTTGCAATCACTTGTTATGCATCACAGAGCTAGACAATGACTAGTGAGAATGGAAGGAGAATTGATACCTTTGACCTGTAGTGTTGGAGAAGAATATTGAATATACCATGGACTGCTAAGAAAATGAACATGTTCATACTAGAGAGGGTTAAACCAGGCTGCTCCTTGGAAAAAAGGATTCTAAAGCTTAATCTGACATAAACTTTGGACATGTTGCAAGGAGGGATCAATCCTTGGTGAGGGATGTCAAGCTTGGGAGGGTGGAGGGACAGCATAGCAGAGGGAGACCCTCTATGAGGTACATTGATTCAGTGACTGGGGAAATGGGGATAGGTGTATCAGAGACAGTGAAATTGACACAGGAGAGAACAGGGTTAGAGCTGTTGTACATAGGGTCTCTTTGAGTCACAGGCAACTCAATGGCACATAACAACAACAAAAATAACAACAACAACTTTGGACCTATAATCAGGAGGGAGGAATCCATGGAGATGGATTTCTTGCTTGGCAATAAAATAAATCTGAAAAAAAATGAAGCCCCCCCCCCCCCCAACGAAGTAGATTGACACAAAGACTGATAGTAAGCTTAAATACAACAGTGATTATGGTAACAGGTCCAAGGCCAGTAAAGATTTTCTTCTATTGTACCCAAAGTCACTGTGAATCAGAACTTATTTAATGGCACCTAACAGCAACAGCATAGTCTAGGCAGGTAAATTGTAGTGTACATAAAGAAAGATTATTTTTAGAGATTATATTTGCATTTAAATAAGTGTCTCAGTTGATACTGAGAGTGAACTTCAGACCATACAATAGGAATGTTGCTCCAGAGATAAATGACTCTTCTGGAAAGCAAGTTATTCTGGGGGGGGGGGGGGGGGGGAAGCAAGTTATTCTGGGGGGGGGGAGGCGGGGAATGGACAATGGACAATTGAAGGAACTCTGTAAGAAAATATTCCCACAGTGCATAACCTCAGTTTTCAAATTATGCACTGAAATATACATTTTGCTCCTTTATTCCTTTGTTAGCTGTCCTACTGTAGATCTAGATGAATAGTATTTAACGTAGGGGTGGCACGATGTGTGCAACTAGAGAACATATTCTTTCATTGCAACATCTTTGAAACTGATCTGGTAAACTTCAGGTTTTCATAGGATCAATCTTAGCTTATTTACTTTGGCAGTCTTTTGGGTGTGTTGTTGGTATTATTTTGGTAGTCAGTTAAAGGACTCTAACTTAAGATTTTACATCATTATACGAGCAGCAATAAAATGGGAACACAATTACCTTTTTCCTCATCGCTACCAAACAGAATTCTATTTAACCTCAATTCACCTCTTTGGTACAGCAACTATGTAATTGTATCTTAAAAGTGGCTGAGAATTTATATTTTAAATCAGAAGCAAGCTCACGAGATCATACCTCTGTTTTCTTACCCTAGACATTAGGTAACATTAGAGTTAGTATGTGTTTAGAGGTTCATTTTAGAAAAATCAGAATGATTACCAAAGCAGCTAAATACAGGTGTATGCTTCTTTGTGATTTGTAGAGACTACTTTTTTTTTTTTTTTAACAAAGTAAAGGTTTGTGTCAAATGAGCACTGAGTTCCTACTGAAGTATTTTTTCCACTAAGACATTCTCACTTTGTGTCTCTATGTCACATTTTGGTAGTTCTCATAGCATTTGGTAGTTCTCAAAACATTTGACAGTTCTCATAGTAACATCAAGAAATTGAAAATTTTTACCACTGGACCAATTGGCAGCTCCACCATAGAGAAGAGATTGAAACTGTTAATAATTTCAGTTTGCTGGGTTCTACAGTTAATACTCTTGGCACTAGCAGTCAAGAAATCACAAGGAAAAAATGCATTAGGAAAATCTACTGTTAGGAATTTCTCCAGAGTTCAGTTGCCGTGAATCAAAGCTTAACAGCACATAGCAACTATATAACACATTTAATAGGTGACATTTTTATATGCACTGTTGTTGATATGTGCCATCAAGTCTTCTACAACTCATAGTGACCCTATGTACAACAGCTCTGAGCTCTGCTCTATCATGAGCTAACCTTATTGTCTCTGAGACATCTGCTCCCATTACCCCAGTCACTGAGTCAATCCATCTCATCAAGGGTCTTCCTCTCTTGCCATGTCCTTCCACTCTTGAAAGTATATCCCTCTCCAAGGACTGGTCTCTCTTACAACATGCCTAAGGTATGTCAGATGGAGCTAGAAAACAAAAAAATTCATGTGACTCACACTCTTGTGATACTTTATTGCTATTTGCAGCTAAAATTACAGTATCTCCAATTGCCTGTGTTAGGGAATAACTCACATAATTTATTTATTTTTTGTGTATTGAGTATGGTTTTATCTTTGAATTATCTTATTTACTTGTTCTGTTAGATTATCAGGCTTGATGATTCTGCTTCCCTCAGTATTGCTTGAATCCATGTTCTTCTCTCCATTCTAGTTCAATCCATTTTCATTTGGCTCCTCATCTATAGCCAGAGCCTTCTGACTTCCTCTTTCATCTCTTACCATCCTCCAAATATTGGATATGTCATAAAGTAAGTGAGGTTTCGTCTGACATACTTTGGACATGTTGTAAGGAGGGACTGGTCCTTGGAGAGGAACATCATGCTTGGGAGGGTGGAGGGACGGCGCAGGAGGGGTAGACCCTCCATGAGGTGGATTGACTCAGTGACTGGGATAATCGGGATGGTGTGTCGGAGACAGTGAGATTTGCACAAGATAGAGTAGGGGTTAGGGCTGTTGTACATAGGGTCGCTATGAGTGGCAAGTGACTCAACAGCACATACCAACAACAACAACGACGACAAGTGAGGACAACTTATTCTTCTGCTAAAACTCCTTCAGAAAGTTTCCTGTTTCTCAGCTAAAAAGTCCTTGGTATGGAAGACAAGTTAATGTATATCTATAGGGTCAACCTTAGTATCATCCTCTCTTATTCACTCTTGTTAAGCACTGTTGAGTAGAGTGCAACTCATAACAAACCTATGAACAACTTATCTGAACCTTGTCCCATCCTGTGCCATCTTTCTCATCTCTGAATTACTTGAGCCTATGCTACAGCCACGGTATCAATCCATCTGGTTGAGGAGCTTCCTCTTTTTTCTGATCCTACACTTTTCTAAGCATGATGTCCCTTTGAAAGAAACAATCTCTCCTAACAACCTACCCGCATTACCCCAGTTGCTGAATCAATCCATCTCATCAAGGGTTTTCCTCTCCTGTGCTTTCCCTCCACCTTCCCAAACATGACATCCCTCTCCGAGGACTAGTCCCTCCTTGCAACATGTCCAAAATATGTCAGATAAAGCTTCAGAATTCTTGCCTCTAAGATGAACCTGTTAGTTCTCTCAGAAGTCAATGGTATAATCAACACTCTTCTCCAGCACCAGAGCGCAAAGACATCAATTCTTCTTCTATCCTCCCTACTCACTGTCCAGCTTTCTGATGCATAGCAAGTGATTGCAAAGACCATGACCTATATCAGGCTCACCATTTTGATAACCTGCTGATCGTGTTACTAAGATTTCAAATGACAAGGAAAAGAATGAAAGATTTTACTTGTAGCAAACAGCACCCATAATGGAAAGTGAAGATCTGACATCTTTTGGAGTAAGACGAAGCTGTGCTTGACTTGATTTTAGCTCCTTAAGGGAAAGTGGTAGAACATGAGACCAGAAAAGAGACAGTAAGGTCTGTGGCTAACTGCTCATCAAATATTTACTACTCTTTTTGGGCACACAAGTTTCCCAATCTCCCATGCTGGATTTTTTAAATGTAAATATTTCTTTTGAAAAAAATTGGTTTTTTTTTTAGTTGTAATGATCCAGGAAGTATTAAAAGAAGATGGAAAGAGTATAGAGTCATTGCACCAAAAGGAATTGGCTGAAGAATTTAATGAAACAACGTATGAGCAAAAGCCTGTGATGATGTAGGAGGAAGTTCAAGCTGCTCTGAAAAATTGGCAAAGAATAAGGTCCCAGAAATTGATGGCATACCAATTCACATATTTCAACAAACAGACACTGTCATGGATGTGCTCACCAAGTTGTGCCAAGAAATCTGGAGGACAACCAGCTGGCCAACTAACTGGAAGGGATCTGTATTTGTTCCAATTCCAAAGAAAGGTGACCCAAAGGAGTGTGGAAATTATCCAGCAATATCATTGATATAACATGCAAGCAAGAGTCTGTTGAAGATTATCCAAAAGCAACTGCAACAGCACACCAACAGAGAACTTCCAGAAGTGCAGCCTGGGTTTAGAAGAGGCCGTGGTACTAGGAATATTATAGCTAAGGTTAGATGATCTTGGATGAAATCAGAAAGTACCAGAGAAATGTCTATCTGTGTTTAATTGACTATGCAAAGCATTACACTGTGTGGATTGAAACAAACTGTGGCTGACTCTGAGAAGAATGGTACTATCAGAACACTTGGTTGTTATGCGAAGCCTATACTTGGGCCAGGAGGCAATCATCAGAACAGAGGAAGGATACACTGCATGGTTCAAAATTGGGAAGAGTGTATTCCAGGGATATGTCCTATGCTGTTTTAGGAATGACTCATAAAATCTCCTACATTCCAATCTATTTTACTGCAGATGTGCATGGTAACATTGTTAAATGTGGTAAAGCCACAAGATGGATATGGCTTGAGTTCGTGGATTGATCTTTTGGAGTGTAGGTGATACTGATGAGGAACACCTGTTTTGGGTCAACATTAGCAGGAAATAGATTGGTATTGGTTTGAGCCATGATTAGACATAATGTGAAAGTGAATATTATCTTTCAGGCAAAGAGCAGTCAACAGAAATTTCAGTGAGATGAGTGATGTGGTTTGATTTTAGAAGAAAGTCACTTTGCATAGATCGTAAATCGAGAGCTCAGAGATGGCATGAGTTTCTTCCACTTTCAACAGCTGTCATGCGTGAGAGGATGGTAAATTTGTTCTTTGCAGCAAGTCAAAATGTATATTAAAAGCTGTATGCATAAGTGAAAGTTACAGAGGAAACAACTTATGTTTCCTCTACATTGTTAGTTCAGCGTAGAAGAGAGGGATATCTAATGATCAAAGCCATTCATATTTTGAAGAACAATCATATTTCCTTCATGTTTCCCCCTCTTTCCTAAAGTCTGTCTTGATTTCTTTTAGTTCCTTACATTCTTGTTGTTGCATGCCTCTAAGTCTGAACAGAACCACTGGTGACCCTTCAAGAGTTTTCAAAGGCAGTAAATGGTATGCCCATCTTTCTCCTACGGAACAGCTAGTGGATTTGAACCACATACCTTTGAGACTGTAGTGTAGCTTTTTACCAGTAGGCCATCTGTGATCCCTTAGTTTCTTATAGTGGCCATATTAATTTATGTACTTTTTAAAAGTAGGAATATGTCATCAGAGGTACTTAAAGAAACCAGCTAAAATTTTTTATTTTTTTTTAAATCAACTAGATTATAATACAGCAGTCTTTCGATTCTCGAAGTTTCTTTACTGAATGCCTTTTTTAAAAAATAATGAAAAAAGTTTATTAGCCAAAGGACAAAACCAACTGATTCCTCATTAAGTTAACCATAAAATAGTAAGTTTACAGAAAATGTCTTTCCCATGAACAAATACAACAACAAAAAAATCACTATGCTTTTGGTCCAAGATATGTTGAGTTTTTTTCCTCCTCTCTTCTTCTTCAGATGAAAGACAGGTGGATGAAGCCGAATCTATGGACAAGTTGTCTTGCCCCAAATGTGCAACAAATACAGAAAGGGTGAACAGAAGACTCATAACCAATACTTGAACAGGGCCAACTTGGAGCCCAGGTGAATCCTCCATGTAGAATCGCCACATCCCCTCTCCCCATGCCTGCTGAGGTCGTGTGGCCTGCGCTCTGTGTTCCATAGCCGACATTTTTCCTCTGCTGGATGGTGGATCTTGCCGCCTGGGCCGCCACTGCTTTGCTGGGAGAACTGCCTGAAGAGCCCACGTTAATGCCACTGGGGGTCAGAAGGAAGCTGAAGGACCCCAGCAGTGGAGCCGCCCTCGGAACCGGCAGCTGGAGAGCTGAATGTCTTTTCTCTGAAGAGACGTAAAGAGGGATGTTAGGGGATTTTTGTTCAAGTCTTTCGGTGGGGAATTAAAACAGGAAATAGCTTTAAGATGTTTTCTGATTTTGCGATTTTTAATTACCTAATGTGGATGTCTTAATCGACTTTTAATGCTGGAGACTAAGAGTCACCAGTTTTGGAGCCTCTTGTGAAGCAATTGGATTCTGGAGGGTAAATTGTTTTGATTTAATTTTAAATTTTTTGGTTGTTTTTTAACTTCATTAACAACCGTGTTAAACAGATTGGTAAACCATGTGTAAACTGATTGGTCAATTGGATTTAGTTAAGAATCAGCTATGGACTAGAAGCCTCTTATTTAAGTCAACCAGGACTTGGTGGGTGGGCCTCTGTCATTAAAAGTCTATTGGGCTCCTGGCATGAGACCTTCATGTCTGGTGTTAATTGTGTTTGGGAAGAACATTGCTCTAAGTGGTACAGCACATGTTTGTCAGTTTGCTGTACTGCAATAACTTGGGGATATTGTGATACTAAAAGCTGTGCTGCTGGTGTGTCAAATGCAGCAAGGATTACCATAGTGGACATGGTTTGATAGAGCTCAGATTAAGACAGACTTGGAAACAGGATTGGAATCCACTTCTTAAATAACAGGCTTTTGAAAACTCTGTGAACACTAGAGGAACAGGGTTCAGATCTTTTATTCATAGAGTTGGTATGAGTTTTACTTGACACCACCTAACAGCAGCAACAACAACAGCAACAACAATGTTGATGTTTAGTTTGAATGATTACATTACAAAGTGCTTCACTTAAAATGTTATGGAACGATAAGTATGGGACTTGGTTCCAGACACATAACGCCACCAACTTCATCTAATCCTATGAGGCTATTAAAAATGTGATTTTCAATCTCTCCACAACCTCACCAGGTTAAAACTCCTATATACTACTGGTGGAAGTGTAAAATGGTACAACTACTATTGAAGGTGATCTGATGCTGCCTCAAAAAGTTGGAAATAGAAATACCATTTGACCCAGCAATTCTACTAATGAAAATATAACCTAAAGAAACCAGAGCCATGACTCAAAGAGATGTATGCACACCCATGTTTATTGCTGCATTACTCACAGTAGCAAAGAGATGGAAGCAGCTCAACTGCTCATCAACAAATGAATAGATAGAAAAACTGTGATACAGTCACACAATGGAATATTATGCAGCATTGAAAAACAAAGAACTTGTAAAACACTACACAACATAGATGGGTCTGGAAGACATTATGCTGAATGAACTATCTGTCACAAAAGGATAAACACTGCATAACACCGCTGTTACAAAATAGGACTGATATGGGGACTGGAGGGAAGGATAGGAAAAGAGTGGCTAGATAATGAACATTGTTTTGGAACAGATGTGGGGAAGAACTATCTGAAAGGAGTGTATGATTAACCATTATATGTGTGACATCATTCTGGAACAAAAGGTGGGTGCCTTTTTCCCAAGGAAGGGAAAAATGGAATAATGAATGAACGAAAACCCAACCTTTATGTAACCTTTCATTAAAATTACAATAAAACAAATTTAAACAAAAAAATGTGATTTGGAGCAAACTTGGCCTTTTTCTACTATTAGTTTGTCATGCTGTGGTGCCTGTAATGCTGGGATTGTGCTACTGGTCTTTCGAATATCTGCAAAGTCTCTGATGGACCCTTAATGGACCCTTCATGGGCAGGTGTCAGTGGGGTTCTAGATTTTAACTACAAAGAAGAGTCTGGTGCTTTATATTTGAAAACTGACCAATGAAAATTATGTGGATTACAAAAGAACATTGTTTGACATGCTTTGGGACATGTAGTTAAAGACATCAGTAGCTGGAGGAGAACATCATGTTTGGGAAACTGGAGGATCAAGGACAACATAAGAGACCCTTGTTGGTATCACAAAAAAAGTTTACAGAATAGTCCTGGGACTCCAGAAAAAAAAAAAAGACTGATAACTCATTTATAAAATGGGAAAAGAAAATCATGGAAAGACTTTTCATAGAGGAAGACATTTGGATGGCCAACAGACACATGAAGAAATGCTCAAAATCACTGGCAATAAGAGAGGTGCAAATCAAAATCACAATGAGATACCATCTTACCCCAGTAACAGTGGCAAAGTTTAACAGGACAGCAAGCAATAAATGTTGGAGAAGATGTGGAAAGGTGCGAACTCTCACACACTGTTGGTGGAATTGTAAAATGGTACAACCACTCTGGAAGGCAATTTGACATTTTCTCAAAATGTTGAACATAGAAACTTGATATGATACAGCTCTTACACTAGTAGGGATATACTCCAAAGAAATTTGAACACAAACAGAGATCTGTATACCAATGTTCACAGAAGAATTATTCACTATTGCAAGATCATGGTAACAGTCCAAATGTCTAAGTACAACTGAGTGGATTGAGAAACTGTGGTACATTCACACAATGGACTACTATGCAACACTTAGTAGCAACAATTTTGAAAACTATTCATAACTTGGGAGAGATTGGAGAGCATTATGATGAGTGAATTAACCCAGTCTCATAAGGACAAATATGGCTCAAGACCATCTGTGTAAAAACAGAAGGAGAACTGGTAAAACATGTATGCAGATAGATCTAAGGAGGGAAAGGGTGGGGACAGAGGGATGTGTATGGTTAGGGAGGAAACTACAGGGTTGCACAGTTTAGTGGGTGGAAGGAGGGGGTGAAGAGAATGGAAAGGACCTAGTGGCGATCTGAAAAGATTGGCTAATGATGGGTAAGGTCCAATGGTGATTGATTTTATAAAACATAATGCATGGGAACGATTGTATGAAACATGGTATGAATGAAGAATAGTGTGAAACACAACACATATAAACTTTGTGAGCAAACCAGTACAAAAAAGAAATAAAAGAGAAATATGAGACCTTTGTTTTGGGTTTTGTGTGCTGTCAAGTTGGAAACAACTCATTGCTGATTCTCCAACAGGTTTTCAAAGGCAGTAAATTGCACAAGAGGAGATTGCCCTTTGGTGGGTTCAAACCACATGCCTTAGGGATTGCAATGCAACTTTTTACCACTAGGCTGCCAGAGCTGCCAAAGTGACCCTTGTTGATTGCCGTTGAGTTGAGAAGGACCCTATGAACAGAAGGCCTTTTATGATATAAAGTGACCCTATGAACAGAAGGCCTGAAGGCTTTCTATGACTATCATCATTTATCAGAGTTCTTAAGAGTTTCCAGAGGTACGCTTTTTAGGAAGTGAAGGCCACTCTCAGTGACCTCCATACTAACTTCAGTGATAAACACAAACATGCTGATTGTAAGGATCTTGCAAGAGTGGGCAATGCTTCCTTCTGTTGTGCACGAAGTGGCCATGAGCTGGATGGAGTTGACTCAACAGCAACTGACTGACTAGCTAAGCAACCAAGCAACCAACTAATTTACTGACCTTTTTGAAGTTCGGTATCATCATCCATAAAATGGAGATAAAAATAGAACCTACCTCACAGTTGGCGGTGGGGATTAAATGAGTTAATGTGGGTGAAGCACAACATGACTGATATGCCTGGACATACTCAGTAAATATCAGCTGTTATTACCATAGTCTCTGAGGCTGTGTTTTTCCTAACCCCCTATGATGTGTGCAGTCAACCTAATCTCCACTTGATATAAATGATCACTTAGGCTATTTAAGTACTGACTTTGAATGCTCGTTTTTCACTATGTGTATGTAGCTGCAGTCCCCCTTTCCCCGTGTCTGTCTGAACAGCAAAGTCATTTCAATAACCTTCAAAATTTGCATCAGCTCCTTTTCTATTTATTACTGCTACCATTTCCTCAGTTTCATTTCCAGTAATTCAGATATCACATGGTTATGAGAATGACCTCAGAGATCTCAGAGATAAACACACACAAATCTTATTAAAAAGTAGCAAACTATTATTATTATTGAAAGACACACAATCTTATTTCCTTACTGTCTTCATTTCTTTTTCCTCCAAGGTCTGTTATGATTTATTTTAGTGTGCTCATTAATTTGCATGATTGTGTAAAGTACTATCAGAAGTACTTAAAGAAACCAAGGAAGCCTTTAAAAAAATCAATGAGGCTATAAAAGAATAATCTTTCAATTCCCAGTAATTGAAAAAAAAATTCTCTTGGCCATAAGAAGAGTGATTAAGGCTGCATATAACATACTTCTGACATATTTTCTGTGACCTGGATGACTACTTTGGTTTTAAGGAGAAGCCTGGACTTGACCTTACAATATTTGGAATCAGGAGTAAAGTTTATTAACTTTGCCTTAATTAAACTGGTGCCACACAGCAGGAGCAAAGATATTACTGCCTTTTATTATTCTTGGCCATTTTCCCACTTATCCTTTGTGACAAATTACCTACCCTTTGGCCTCTGATTATCCACCAGGGAAACAGGTTATTACTTTGTGGAGAAGAGAAGGAAGTATATTATCATTTAATTTTCAACTGCAAAGGTTGGCATATTGCGTCAGGAACAAATAAATCTGAACAGTTATTCATCTTACATTTAAGCAATGTGGAGCTCGTTTTTATTAGCACTTTGTGGAAGACTGTCTGCAAAAGTTGACAGTCTGGCTGGCAGGTGTTCATGTTATGAAGTCCCAGCTGCAGAATATGAGATGATTATCTTTGTGAGCACAAGTTCACAAAGCAAGGGAGTAGCTTTCAGAGCATTCCAAGTGGATTTCCAAAGAGATTCTACCACCTAAAGCATTTATGCACTAAGATCTCTACTAGTGTTGAGTTAACTCACACACTTAAATTTCTTAAGGAAGAAGTTTGTGGATAGTAGAAGAAGAAGATCTTTAACTTTTAACTATTGTTGGTTGTGTACCATTGAGTTGGGACGGACTCACAGCTAATGGGTTTTCAGAGGAACTTTAATCACATGGGAAGAAACTGCTGGTCTTTCTTCCGTGGAGTAGCACATAGATTCAAACTGCATGCCTTTGGGATGGTGATGCAGCTCCTTACCAGTAGGCCTCCAGAGGATTTGTCATTTGATTTTTAAAGATAATTGATGCAAAATACATTGGTAACAAAAATGATAGAGTCTCAAGTGCTTTTAATTTTGAGGAGATGCAGAACATGAGATAGCAAACCTGCTAACAGTAAAAAAAAAAAAAAAAAAAAAGAAAAAAGTCAGGATTGTGTTTAAGAATGATTATCTCAGCAGAGCAAGAGCCTGCTGTTTTAAAGTTAGGCGTGACTGAGTAAGAGCAATGAAGAGAAGAAGCGAAATGATGTGGAGGAGAAGGTATAAAAGGACATGGACAAGTCAGAATTCCTGAAGCTCTGCCTCTAAGGAATTGACTTTGTGGGAGAAGAAAGCAAATCTCTCCACGGAGAGATTCTCATAGAGCTTTCTGGTAACAGATATTAGCAAGGACGACTATCAATATTTAGACTCAAATACAGGTGACAATTTGTTGGAGAATGGGACATTGTGTAAAGAAAATAAAAACTTGAAATAAAAGCAAATTTGTGCCATACATCTAATTCATAGAAAAATAATAAATTGTGTACTTAGAGTGGAAAAAAGTGTTAAAATAGATGCATTTCTGATGCTTCTAAGATTTGTTTTGGAAATTTGCTACTGTGATAATAATAAGGGACTAATTTTGTTTCCTTTATTATTGCAATTTTTAAAAGAAAAACAGACATGGTAAGACTGTATAAACTTAAACACATGATGCATTAATAGAACTTGTAATTCAGTAGCGAGAGAAATATTTACTTTGTATCCAATGCAGAAGTCTTCTTAAACCATAAAGCGTTTTAATTGAAGTACATATTTAGTAAATGTTTACTTTTATCACAATTACAATACAAAATAAAAAATTACTATCACAAGTTTCTAACTGACTTATTCCAAGAGGTTTTCACATTCTGTAGTACTTTAAATTTTGAGTATTTTTAAAGATTTTTTTTTATTCACAGGTGGTCATGTACTTTACATGTGCCATTTATTGTTACTTTGAAAAATATATTTAAGTCTTGTTTCCATCAACAAGACAGTAAGTATCTTCAGGCAGTTATGGTTATTGCTCTCAAGCTTAGCAGGCAGTAGATACATATTTTATTTATCAAGACCACTTAGTGTAAAAACTGTCACACACATTTCACATTATTTTGTAAGCTGTGCAAATATAAATTGAATTACTGGAAATATAAATATAAGTGGAGAGTATCAGCTTGAATCTTCAGTTATTGCTTTGCCTACTAGGTGGATAATGGGGCCAGTTTATAAATAATAAAGATTCTGTGTTAAACTGCCGGTTGCTAACAGAGAAGTTGACAGTGGGAGGCCTTCACCTGGACCTTGAGAAAAAGCTCTGTCAGTTTGGTCATGTAAAGTTTAATTGTTGTTGTTGTTATGTGCCGTCAAGTTGCTTCCAACTCATAGCAACCCTGTGTACAACAGCCTTAAACCTTGCTCTATCCTGTGCCAAACATATTGTCTCTGACACACCTATCCCCATTACCCCAATGACTGAATCAATCCATCTCATTCATGGTCTTCCTCTTCTGCACTGTCCCTTTGCCCTCCCAAACATGATGTCCCTCTCCAAGGACTGGTCTCTCCTTGCAACATGTCCAAAGTATGTCAGACAGAGCTTCAGAATCCTTAACTCCAAGGAGCAGCCTGGTCTCACCCTTTCTATGATGAACCTGTTTGTTCTCCTAGCAGTCTATGGGATATTCACTACTCTTTTCCAGCACTACAGGTCAAAGGCATCAATTCTCCTTCTATCATCTCTAGTCTACAGACTTCAATATTCTGATGGTAGTTCTACTCTGTCCTTTAAACTTACTACTAAGTAACAATCGACCTGATGATGGCACTAAACAACAATAACAAATATTACCACAGCTTCTTTTCTCAAATTACCAAGTTAAATGTAGTTTGTTGGTGGTTGTTTGTGCTATTGAGTCAGAACCGACTGATAGCTGGATACTTCTAAGTGCTGTACCCGCAGGACTCTTCTGACACTGGGCCAGTTAACATATCTCACTTCAGTTTTTCATCTATAAACTATGATAGCCCTAGTGGCTACATTTTACAGTTGTCTGAAGATTAAATTATTTCATTGCTGTTCTAAGGGTTTGCTTTTAATATGTCCTTATTACGATCTACTGTTAAGGACCACTACAGGGTGTTATGGAGCAATGATATCAGTTTAAGGATTAAGATATACCCAATTCAAGCCATGATCTTTTCAATTACCTGCTATACATCTTAAAGTTGGACAATGACTAAGTATGAAAGAAGAATTATTGAAGCCTTTGAATTATAGTGTTGGAGAAGAATACTAAATATCCTATGGACTGCCAAAAGAATAAGCAAACATATCCTAGAGAAGGTGCAGCCAGAGTGCTCCTTGGATGCAAGCAGGATGAAGCTGCATCTTATATATTTTGGACACGTAACCAACTGGGTGCAGTCTTCGGAAAAGTCATCAAGCTCCCAAAGGTCAGTGAAAGAGAAGACTTTCAATGACATAGGTTGGCACAGTGACAGCAGCAATGGGCTCAACTATATCAGAGATGATGAGGATGGTGCAGGATCCAGGCCCATTGTTCCTACAGTCGCTAGGAGTCAACTTGAAGGCACCTAACAACATGCTCACTGACATGTACAGTCTTTCTGCCTCCACCCGAGTTAACATGTCTTACTCCCTTACATGTTTTTTCCTTTATATATTTTTTATTATTATTAATTTTAATGAAAATTTACAGAGACTTTGGATTTCCATTCATTGTAGCACTTTTCTTTCTGCCCACCCCACCCCTGTTTGTTCTTCTCTTTGAAAAGTAAAAGAAAAATTCTTTCATTGTTATACAATTTCTCCCCCTAAGTCCACCCCACTGTGTAGCCTTCAATCTACACTCCTGTCATGACAATAATATCTAATCACATATCCCTTTTAAACAGTTTTCTCCCTTATCTGTTTCAATGCAGTATACATTATTTATCCCATCTTTCTCAGTCTCCTCCCTAACCCTGATGTCAGTCCTGTTTTACGACAGTGGCATCATGCAGTATTTGCCCTTTTGTGACGGAGATATTTCACTCAGCATAATGTCCTCCAGGGTCACCCATTTTGACTCCCTTACATGTTAATCAAACAAGTAAGTGAAAACAATAAAACTATTTAATTGGTAACTGCTATTCTAGAAATAATATATATTTTAATTTGGGAAATTAAGATTTAATGTTTCTGGGCAAACATGAGGGAGGTTACTGTACAAGTGCTAGTGGCAGAAGCTGTTATCACATTATTAGAAACTGGTGGCTTCTGAGATTGATAATGAACACTCTAGGATTCATGAAACTTTTTCTTAGGACTCCCCAGATATGAGAATTACTTAATAAAAAGGACACACTTGGGTCACACAGTAGAACTGCCTGGGCACTTGGCAACCTTTCTGGGGAAAGCAAGGTCTCTTTGCCTGATTCTGCCCCATCTTCACAGTCTCTACTTGTGTCAATCTACTTTGCTAAAGTTTTTCTTCTTTTTCACCAACCCTCCTCCTTTCCAAGTTGTTGTTGTTGCTTCGAGTTGAGCACAACTCATAGGGACCCTATGAACAAAAGGCCTGAAGCCCCTCTCTGCAAGTATCGACATTTATCAAAGTCCATACAGTTTTCGGAGACATGTTGTTTAGGAAGTGGATGCCACTCTTCCCTTTCCAAGTATCATTCCCTTTCTTAGCACTGAGCCCTCCTGATAATATATGCCCAAAACATACCAGACAAAATCTCACCATCTTTGCTTCTAAGGAACACCCTACACTTCTAGATAGATTGGTTGGTCTATCCAGCAGTCCATGGTATATTCAACACTCTTTACCAACACTACACTCTAAAGGGATCAGTTTTTGAGTCTTCCTTATTCATTGTGCAACTTTCATATGCAAGAAGCAATTGAGAACACCATGGCTTGAATTGAACACACCTTTTGCTTTTAACTGACATTCTTGCTTTTAAGCACTTGGAGGATTTCCTAGATAGCAGATTTGATGGATACATTATGTCCTTTGATAGGTTTTTTTTTTTTGGCTGCTGCTTCCATGCGTGTTGGTTGCTGATCCAAGTAAAGGAAAATTCTTGAGTGCCTCAATCTTTACTCCATTTATTATTATGGTGCCTACTGGTTCAATTGTGAGGAATTTTTTTTTTTTTATATTGAGGTATAATCCATACTGCAGGCTCTAGTCTTCAATCTTTTCCAGGAAATCCTTCAAGCTCTCTTCATTTTTAGCAAGCATAGTTATGTCATCTACTAATACTTGTTGTTGAATTTTTCCTCTTAGTTAAGTCATATATATGAAGCCTATTCTATGATGATAAGAATGTAGTTATTATATGCTGTAGAGTTGGAACTAACTCATAACTATAACTCCAGTGGCCTTTCAGGGTCTGTAAATCACCCTCGAAGAGACTGCCTGTCTTTCTTCTTTTTGAGAGCAGCTGAAGGATTTGAACTGCATGTCTTGGGGTTGGTAGTGAAACTTTTTATCACTAGGCCACTTTTGATGATTAAAAAAAGAGAATAGAGAAAAAAATTGATTTAGACTTCTAATACAATGGGTTATTTTGGTATTTTGCTTTTTTAGGCAAAAGAAGAACATTCAAACAACACAAACTATCATATATACCTAGTATCTTAAAATCTATTTTCAGAGCATAGTACACTTTTAGGGTGGTGGCCTGATGGTAGACAGTTGTGCTCCCAACCTACAGGTACGTGTTTGAAGCCACCGGCTGGTCTGTGGGAGAAAGTGCCATTTACAACCTCTGAAATCCCCCTAGAAAGTCAGGTATCCATTTGGGACTTGATGGCAGGAGTTTTGAGTACAATTTAGTTTTTCTCCTATGATTTTTGCACCTCTGGGTAGCACAAATGTTCAAATACTTGGCAGCTAGAAGAACTTTGGAGGCTGGCATCCACTCAGAGACACCTCGGAAGAAAGGTCTGGTGGCCTTCCAGAAGGAAGACCACAGCCGTAAAAACCCTCAGGGTACATTGAAAACCTTCAGGGCACATGGGCTTGCTGTGAGTTGGAATGGACTTAAGACAACATGTGCTGCCATTTCCTTCTCTGTAATTTTCACATATTTAATAGGTTTTGAAGAGCTCTGGTGGCAAGGCTTTATAGAGCGCTGCTAATCCAAAGGTTGTGCATGTCCAGTGGTTCAGAGATCGACAGGCAGCCTCCTCCCATTATGATCTACAGCCTCAAATGCAATGCAGGGTTGCTACGGGTTGGAACTGAACTAACAAGAATGGGTTTGAGTTTTGAGTTTTTAAACGATGTTACATAATTATTGATGTTCAAGAGCACATTCAGAAAATGTTAAAGATTGAATTTATTCGACTAGACTATTTATGGTTCAAAAAAAGATATTTGCAATGAATAAATTATTGATTGTACCAAATTTAGTCATTAGATCTCCAGCCTCATTTCTGTCATCAAGTCCTTATTGTCTGACTTCACAGCCTTTTTTGTTTCCAACTTTTGCATGCCACTCTCCACTTATTGTTAATGCATCTTGATTACATATCTGAACAATTTCAGACTGCAAAATTGGTAGAAATCATCAATTTTCTCCTCTTTGGCTTTAACTGTTGATACATATATTTGAATAATAGCCGTGTTAACAGGTCTTCCTTGTATGTGTATGGATAGTGTCCTATCACAGCACTGTACTTCAAAATAGATCTTGAGATGGTATTTTTGACTATGAATGCAACACCATTCTACCTCACTTTTTCTTTTTTACCCTACCCTGCTCTTCATTTTTTCATTCCTGACACAATAGATTATATGATTGATTTAAAGTGGCCAACGTCAGTCCATCTCAGTTCACTAATGTCAATCTTTATACATTCCACTTAATTTATGACAACTTCCAATTTTCCTAGATGCATATCTCATATATTCTGTGTTGCAGTTCTTAATGGATATTTGCAGCTGTTTTTCCTCATTCTGAGTGACTTACTATCTGTGGCTTTCCCTCCAGTACTATATCCAACAGGGTTTTCGAAGGTCTGTTACTTCAGAAGTGGATGGACAATCTTGCTTCTGAATTTGTTTTAATATAGTACTTCATTGAAACTGTCTACATGGACAACCCTGCTGGTGTTTAAGTACTGCTGCCATAGATCCGGCACCACGGCCACCTGAGAGTCATAGCAAACTGACAGAAAAATGCTATACTCATACGTCCTCAATTTAATCTTATTTGGATCCACAATCAACACCCTTGGCAGTAGCAGTCAAGAAGTCAAAAGATGTGTTGCACTGGGGAGTTAGGCTGTCAAGGACCTTCCAAGGCACTGAGAAACAGTGATTTCAGCTTAAAGACTAAGGTACACCTGATTCAAACTATGGTCTTTTCAATTACTTCCTATGCATTTGAAGGTTGGACAATGAAGAAGGATGGCAGAAGAAGAATTGGTGCCTTTGAGTTGTAGTATTGGAGAAGAGTGTTTAATATCCCAGTGACTGTCAAAATAATGAACAAGTATGTCTTGGAGAAAGTGCAACTATAGTGCTCCTTAGAGGCAAGGATGATGGAATTTCATCTCATATACTTTGGGCGTATTTTTAGGAGGGGGCCAGTCCTTGGAAAAAGGCATCATGCTTAGAAAGTGGAGTATTGGTGGAAGAGAGGAAGCCCCTCAACAAGATGGCTCAAGACAGTGACGATAGCAATGGGCTAGAGTATACTATGGATAGTGAGGATGGCACAAGAGAGGGTGGACTTCAGATCTGTTCTTCATAAGGTCACTGTGAGTTGTAGTTCAATCAATAACATCTAACAACAACAACATTAGACTATACTTAGGAGCAAAATGTACCAATATAATTTTTATCTTACTGATATAGTTTAGAAAGCTTTGTGATAATGGCTTCAAATCAAATAATCTTTCTGTAAAACTTTAATGAGAAAATTAATTTACTAGCTCAGAGTTTGATGAGTAGTATTTAATTATATATTCACTAATAATCTGTGTGCTTTTAGGCGACTCACTTCACTTCTGCAAACTTCCATTTCCTCAGACAGACACAGGGAGGAGGAGGAGTGGCCATGGTGCAGATATTTTTCTTATTCCCTTCTTGTTAATATATTGCTTGAATTAAAGTCCTGCATTTCCTCTTCCTCCTATTTAAAAATACCTTTCCAGTTAGTTTTATTCTGGTTCTCCCCAAAACATCCTCTGCTCCTCTCTGTAACACCAAGTGATTCTACTATGTGTTTTATTTATAGTAACTTGTCAAGGAAATGTTGATTGTCTTCTCCTGGGCAGCTTGCATAGCCTGATG
The DNA here is from genome assembly GCF_000299155.1 of Elephantulus edwardii. Lineage (NCBI taxonomy): Eukaryota > Metazoa > Chordata > Mammalia > Macroscelidea > Macroscelididae > Elephantulus > Elephantulus edwardii. The sequence continues at coordinate 6,338,148 of NW_006399829.1, read as the reverse complement.
GCAGGTAGTTCCTCACCTGGTAAGCGCCAGCCAACGAGCAGACACAGACGTTAGCAGATAAGATGTGCACGTAACTGAAATTGGACTTAATTGCATATCACCTGGTTGAAGTTTTCCATAAATGCAATCAATCAATCAAATACCTAGCCAGGGCATGACAGACAATGTATAATGTATAACTTTGTTCCTAAGAAACGTGTATGCTAACAAAGGACAAAGGAAGTTAGCGCTGATATGGCCAAAATGTTTACTGAACTGTACGGAACAAACCGTAACAGTGTTAAAAGTGCAGGGAAGGAATGGTGGACACAGACCACCTCCTTCTGATGATGAATAATATGTATGGTTTATTAGCTCATTAATTAATTAATTAGACAAACATTTATTTAGTGACCACAGCCTTCCCTATGGGTTAAATCTCCATATCAAGAAACAAAAAGCCTCAGAACTGGATCTATAGGCAGTATCACGATAAAGGGAGAAAAGACTGAAGTTTTCAAGGATTTAATTTTACTTGTATTCACAATGAAGCAGTAAAAAAATAGTCAAATGACATATTGGCACTGGGCAAACCTGCAGTCAAGGATATTACAGTCTATGGGTGGCTCCTTGGAGGCAAGGATTCTGAGGCTCCGTCTAACATACTTTGGACATGTTGTGAGGAGAGACCGGTCCTTGGAGAGGGGCATCATGCTTGGGAGGGTGGAGGGACAGCGCAGGAGGGGAAGGCCCTCTATGAGGTGGATTGATTCAGTGACTGGGATAATTGGGATGGGAGTGTCAGAGACAGTGCGATTGGCACAGGACAGAGCGGAGTTTAGGGCTGTTGTACATAGGGTCGCTATGAGTCGCAGGCGACTTGACGGCACATAACAACAACAACAACAACATGTAAAAGCAAGGATGTGAGTTTGAAGATAAGGGCGTGCCTAACCCAAGTCGTGACACATTCAATTATTTTATAAGGTTGTGAAGTTTCCATAATAAGTAAGACCCAAAAGAGTGTGGACATTATCAAACAATTTCATGAATAGCACACAAAAGCGAAATCCCACTGAAGATTACCTTAAAAAGACTGGAACAGTACACCGACAGAGAACTATCAGAAATACAACCTGGGTTTAGAAGAGGTCCTGGCACTAGAGACATTATTGCCAATGTCAGATGGATGTTGGCAGAGAGCAGAGTACCAGAGGAATGTCTGTGTTTTATAGACTATGCAAATGCATTCGATTGTGTGGATCACAATAAGTTGTGGCTAACCTTGAAGAGAATGGGAATTCCGGAACACTTGATTGTGCTCATGCAAAATCTATACTTGGACCAGGAGGCAGTCCTCAGAACAGAGCAAGGAAATACTGCATGGCTCAAAATTAGGAATGTGTCAGATATGTATTCTGTCTACATACCATCTCAATCTATATGCACAACAGATCATTCGGAAGGTTGGGCTTTATGAGGAAGACTCATAAACAACCCATGTAATGCAGATGACACAACCTTGCTTGCTGAAACTGAGGAGGACCTGAAGCACTTCCTGCAGAAGGTCAAGGACTGCAGCCTTCAATATGGATTGAAGCTCAACATCAAGAGGACAAAGATTCTTACCACTGGGCCAATTAGCAGCACCATGATGGATGGAGGAGATTGAAGTTTTTAACAACCATAGCTTGCTCATCTCCACAATCAACACTCTTGGCACCAGTAGTCAGGAAATTAATTGCACTGGGAAAATCTGCTGTCAGGGCATCTCCAGAGTACTGAAAAGCAACGATGTCAATCTAGAGACTAAGGTGTGCCTGATCCAAGCCATGGCCTTTGCAATTACTTGCTATGCATCAGAAAGCTGGACAATGATAAAAAATGACAGAAGAATAATGTCTTTGGGTTGTGGTGCTGGAGAAGAGCTTTGTATATACCATGGACCACCAAGAAAACAAGTCTGTCTTGTAGAGGGGCAAAACCAAGTTTATCCTTGGAGGCTAGGATTTAGAAGCGTCAGCTGACATTCTTTGAGCACATGGCCAGAAGGGAAAGGTCCTTGGAGCAGGACATCATGACATCATGCTCAGAAGGTTGGAGGGACAGCACAAGAGAGGAAGACCCCAGATGAGAGAGATTGATACAATAATAGAAGTAATGGAGGTAGGTGTGTTGGAGTCAGTGCGATGGGCTCAGGACAGGGCAGGCTTCAGAGCTGCTGTACATAGGACCACTATGAATTGCAGGTGATTTGACAGCACATAACAACAGCAACAACAATGATAAGAAATGATGCATTTGAACTCTGATGTTGCCCGAGAATAGTGAATATACTACAGGCTGTTAAAAGAACACATTTCTCTTGGAAAAAGCCCAATCTGTGATATTCTATTGTAGCAACCTTAGGAAATGAATACAGAGTGAAGTTGTTAGTAAAGTCCACTATGACTTTACGAACTTTATAAACAGCTGAACTGGACTTTATCTTGCACCATCCTCATGTTCTTTGACATGGTCAAGTCCATTGTTGTAGTCACTCTGTCAATCCATTTTGTTGAGTGTCTTCCTCCTTTTTCTGACTGTCTACCTTTCCCAGCATCACATCTTTTTCCATAGTCCATCCTGACAACATGTCCAAAGTATGTCAGACACATCTTTGCCACCCTTGTCTCCAAGAAGAACTCTGGCTGCACATTTCCCCCAAGACATATTTGCTCTTTCAGCAGTCCATGGCATAGACTGGAGTCAGGGACCTCTCCAAATTATTGAGGCGCAATGATGTTTATTCAGGCCATAGTCTTTTGAATCACTTTCTGTGGTGCTGAGTATAGGACAAAGAATAAGGGTGACAGAAGAACTGATGCCTTTTAATTGTGGTATTGGAGAAGAGTACCGAATACCCCTTGGACTGCCAAAAGAACAAACCAATAAATCTTGGAGAAGGTGCAGCCAGACTGCTTCCTTATCTGTGGTAAAGATGATAAAAGTTTATCTTACATCTTTGGTACATTGATTGTTGTTGTTAGGTGCCATTGAGTTGAGTATGACTTATAAGTGACCATATAGATAATAGGAACAAAAAATCTGAGCCCTATTCTATCATGTCCTAATTGACACCCTTGAGTTGTGGTGTTGAAGAAGAGCACTGAACATCGCATGGATGACCAAGAGAACAAGCAGATACATCCTGGAGAAGGTGCAGCCTGAGTACCCTTTGGAGGCAAGAATGATGAGGTTTCATCTCACATACTTTGGACATGTTGCTGGGGGGGCTATTTCTTGGAGAAGGCATGATGCTAGGAAAGGTGGGGGGTTGGCAAAAGTGAGGAAGACCCTCCATCAAGTGTATTGACACAGTGCCTACAGCAACGGGCTCAAGTGTGTCAGAGGTTGTGAGGATGGCACAGGATAGGCCATGATTCAGACCTATTGTTCATAGGATTACTATGAGTCATACTCAACTCGACAGCACTTTACCACCACCACCACCACCACCACAACAACAACAATAACAACTGCAACAACAACAGATATTCAGTACTCTTCCCAAACGCTACATTTCAAAGTCATTAATTCTTCTTTGGTCAGGGGCATAGGAAGCGATTGGAAGTATGATGGCTTGCATCAGGTGCAACTTGGTCTCTAAATTGACATCTTGGCTTTTTATTACTTTAGTGAAGTCCTTGACAGCAGATTTTCCCAAGGCAACATGCCTTTTCAAGGGATAGTGCCAAAACTGGAACACTATATATTTTATGTGGAGTTAGGAGAGAGATGAATAAAATAATTTCTGGAAAACTTTAAAAATTTGTGATTTTTATTAGTTCAACAGGTTAAAATGGTTTTTCTTTTACATTTGTCCTCCTCTCCCTTGCCTCTGCTCCCTTTACAGTTAGTTTTGTAAGAAAGAAATTTTTAGGTGAAGTATTTCCTATCAGGTAAGTCAACACTGTTCTCAGGGATGTCAGAGATCCTACGGTTTGCCCTGGACATATAAACAAACCTTTTGGATAACACAAACATTTTTATTGCAGCTCCGCATTCAGGAATTAAGCTTCTAGGGAAATAAACATTGCATGAGAGTTAAATGTAGACAATATATTTGGACAAAATGAACAAATTGTGTTGGATACAAATTGAGAGATGCAGTTACTGCTGTTACGCGTACATTCATCATAAATTGGGAGTTAAGTACTTAAGCTTCTGCAAGAACCAATGTATAAATTATGAAGCAGATCATATTTTTCCTTAAGTGCAGCAGTCATTGTTGCTGATTCATTTTCATTTCAAGTTTCCAACAATTAAAGAGGCAAGAGAGAAATAAAAGCCACCAACAAAATGTGAACGAGCTTTACTTGCAGATACGAAGATGCCAAGCAATGACACAGATGCAGACATAGCTCTAGTCTTTACTTTGCTTGAAAAAGAAGGAAGGAAACATATGTGCTTAAATACTACAGGTTCAACAGTCAGCAAGCTATCAAGAGAGGCTGGCAAGTCTGATGGCATTGCTGCTAGAGAACACGTTGACCTGTATCTAAAAGACATTTCATTTTGGGCTAGGTTGAACCTTTTGAAATGACTCCAGGAAATGATATATAATGAGGGAAGGAGCCTTGGTGGCACAATGGATTAAGCATTGAACAGCTAACTGAAGGTCAGTGCTTTGCATTTACTATCCTCTCTGGGGAAAAAGGATGCTTTTGTAAAACTTTTCAGAACTGGAAACCTTACAAGGTTTTCCTCTGTCCTTTAGGGTCAGTATGGGTTGGGATTGCATTGATAGCAGTGAGATAGTGAGATTTTCTTCTTTTTCGTTTTTAGGGAATTGTGAATCTTTGTACTGTAGGGGGTCATGGAATATATTCAAGTATCTAGCTATGAGTTTTGGGCCCTAAGTAAATTTTCAGAAAGTGGTTCAAGCCAGTAACTCTGCGAGTTCCATGTGGATAATCAGTGCAATAAGAAAGCTCCTTAGGTTTTTATGGCTGTGGATAGGATGTGAAATCTAATCCTGACTTCTTGGTCATTGCCCATTGCAATTTAACCACTGAAGACCAGAACCACAGGCCAAATTAATCATTGCTACCTAACAAAGGAGTCCCTCCCACATAGTTGCTTGTTTCAGGCTTCTGTTTGCCTCTTGTTTCGTGACTTAGGAAAGAGTAGGACCTCCGAGCAGTGAAAAGAACAGCGATAAATTTAAGTGTGCTGAGAAGAGGAATCCTTTTCAGGCCTTCCTCCGGAAAACATGAGACGTGGACAGGAAGGTTTAGGCATGTGGTCTGTGAGAGCAGATAGGACAAGGCAGTGACTATCGTTCCTCCGAAATCCTTCCAAGTCTTCCTCCCCCTCGTCTGCTCATGTTCGATTTTCAAGTCTGAGGTAAGTGAGTACCTGGGGGGAAAAAGCTCAGCTGCTCTCTAAACACTCTCTGGGGTCTTTGTGACCGCACATAACTCTTCTACTGACCTATATAATGCTTTTGAGTGGTTTGGTTATGATTTCAATGCACGTACTCTGTTCAGTAAGGCAAGTAAATAAGAAATATCTTAATACATTTTTGTCAAAACAAAACAAAACAAAACAATTTTTTTTGGTGTGTGTGTTATTTCCAATAAGGCTCGTTGGTGGTGGTTGTTAAGTCACTTCTGACTAATGGGGACTTTAAAGCATAAAAGAAAGAAACGTTTCCAGTCTTATGTCTTCCTCACATTACTGTGTCAATCATAAAACTGCCACCCATTGTCAATTTTCCATACTGTATTGTCTTTTATATTGCTATATGGTTGAAGGCTATGCCATTGGTATTTCAAATACTAGCAGGGTCACTCATGGTGGACAGGTTGCAGGGGAGCTTCTAGGCTAAGGCAGACTAAGAAGAAAGGTCTGGCTATCTACATATGAAAATAAGCCAAAGAAACTCTCTGGGTCACAACAGAATTCAAAGAGGTAATCCTAACTTATTTGGAAAATCCACTTCTATCAAGCTCTTCATTCCAAAATGAGAAGAGAAAGGCAGTATACTATGCAGTGTGTATACTATATAGGGACCCTGGTGCACAGTGCTTCAAGTATGAGTTTGCGGACTGAAAGACAGGCAGTTCAAATTCACCAGCTACTCTTTGGGATAAAGATGAGTAATCTCCTTTGGTAAAAAGGCACAGACTCAGAAACTCGGTGGAGGGTTGCTATGATTTAAACGGATTCAATTGCAGTGGGGGATGTAATATATGGAGTGTCAGCTATGGTTCTGACTCAGTGGTGCGCACCACCGGGGGATGTAATATATGGAGTGTCAGCTATGGTTCTGACTCAGTGGTGCGCACCGCCACCAACACTATGTTCAGCAAGCTGGGAGGCAGTATATGGGGAAGAGGCTTTACTATGTGACCCAGGACGTTAGAACCAACAGGAAGACCTTAAAACATGGTTCTTTTTTTGAAATAGGAAATTTCATTATCAGAGAGTAGTGAGGGTAGCAAGCGCAAGTGAAGACACATTGTTTGTGGATCAATTTGGAACACTCAGCATAGTTTTCTAACGGTCATTAACTAAAAATTCCAAACTCACAGCTCTCAAGTTGGTTTTGAGTCATAGTGACCCTCTGAGGGGCACTTGTAGTAACTTTGGTGTTGTTGTTATGTACCATCAAGTCCCCTGTGACACTCATAGCAACCCTATGTGTAGTGGCTCTGAACACTGCCCTGTCCGGAGCCAGTCTCACTGACTCTGACACACCAATCCCCATTGCCCCAGGTATCTATCTATCTCATCTGGGATCTTCCTCTCCTGTGCTGCCCCTCCACCCTTCCAAACATGATGTCCTCCAAGGCCTGGTGCCCAAAGTATGTGAGACAGAGCTTCAAAATCCTTGCCTTCAAGGAGAAACTTGGTTTCACCCTCTTCAAGACAGACCTGTTTATTTTCTTGACAGTCCATGGTATGCTCAACACTTTTCTCTAGCACCACAACTCAAAGGCATTGATTTTTCTTCTTTCATATTTAGTCGCTGTCCAGCTCTCTGATACACAGCAAATAATTGTGAAGACGACGACCTGAATCGAGTATGCCTTAGTCTCTAGACTGACATCATTGCCTTAAACATTTTGGAGAGGTCTTGTACAGGTGACTTCCCTAACGCAATTTGACTTTTGTTTTCCTGACTGCTGGTGCTAAGGAGTGTTGATTATGAAGCCAAGAAAGATGACACTTTTAACAGCAATTTCTTCACCTTCTATCACAGGAGTTCTGCTCCAGATTTGTTGTATCTTCCTCTAGATTTCTTGGTACAATCTAGTGAGCATGGCCAGGACAGTATCTGTTATTTTTGAAACATGTCAATTGGTATTCCATCAATTCCTGGGGCTTTTTTTCATTTGCCATTTCCTTCAGAGCAGCTTGGACTTCCTCCTTCATCACTATTGCCTCTTCTTTTATTTTTAATTGTAATGAACATTTAAAGAGACTTTGGATTTCCATTCATCCATTGTTGTATTTTTCTCCCTGTCCATCCCTCCCTCTCAATTCACTCTTCTCTTTGAAAAGTAAAAGAACAATTCTTTCATTGTTATACAATCCCTCCCATCAAGTCCACTCCACTATGCAGCCGTCATTCTGGACTCCTGTCATGATAATACACTATTGCCTCTATTATATGTTGTTTCAGGAAGCTCTTCTCTGTCAGCCAGATCTTTTTGTTACAGTGACTCTGTGTACTTCTTCTGCCTTCTTTTAATGCTTTCTGGATCATTCAATATTCTGCTCATAGCATCCTGAAATATCCTTTGCTTTGCAAGAGGTAAGATTTCACAACCACCTTTGCCATCTCAAACCAGAATTCTACTGGACTTTGCTGATAATCAGGCGATTACAAGCAAGTAAAGTGCCCAACCGGGATTAGTTTCTGGGCTTTAGTCCTGGGCTTTGCTCTGCAAGAGGGAAGATTTCACAACCACCTTTGCCATCCCAAACCAGGTCATTTGGCTACCTTCCCTATAGCAACTTCAGTGGCTATCAATTGCAATGGAAGAAGACAATCTATCATTCTCCCACAGAGACAGGTTTGAACAACTGGAGATGTGCAGCATCTGAGTTAGCAGAAAAACTCGCTTCAGACTTTATTCATTTAAGAGCAGGTTTGCATTTCCATTAATAGAATTTTATAAATGGTGATTAGTTCCAAAACTGACTCACAATGGTCTTTTTATTCCATAAGACACCTGAGATATTGAGTTCTAGAACCATTTAGTGAAAAGTTTTTGGAAACCACCACCCCAAATGGAATTGCCAAAATGCATGATCCAGCTCATGGTAGAGCTTTGCCGCAATTGGAGGGATCAGGCGTAGGCAGGAACATGCTGAGCAGTCAAGATTGCAGAGACAGAGACGATAGGGAGCGAGAAAGGAGGAGGCCATTGTGTGAGGCAGGGAATTTGCTGGGTAGAATGCTTAGAGCAGGTTCTCAGCCTTGGCTACCCATTTGACTGACCTGGGCTACTTTGAAAAATTACCGACTGAGGTCATGGCCAGAAGCTCCAGGGGTGGGCGAAAGCTGGGTGTTTAGGCAATTACAATGGACCTTGTTTGTCCGGAATCACTGGGCTGAGAACCACTCGCTTAGAGTCTGACATGAATCTGTACTTGGAGGGCCTGGAATCAGATTGGAGAGGGAGGAAGTAACCTGCTGGGAGCAGCATGTTCCTAGGCTGAGATGATCTCAGTGGGCTCTGCAAACTCCGATCGTATCAGATCTTACCTGGCGTGAGGGGTATGGACTTTTTATTTTCTAAGCAGTAATAAGCATGGATGAAGTAACATTTTGTGGCATGTAGTCTGGGGGCAGAGCTTGCTAGAGTTTACAGAGGCTAAAGATAAAGCCACCAGTTAAGAGGCTGCTGCAATAGTTTATGCGTGAGGTCATAGATCTTGGGTGAGAGTCATGGGAATAGAAACAATGGCACAGGTAAAAGAAACTCTTCAAATGTTAAAATGCCAGGCTATGTACCTTGAACTCAACCAACTAAACTATTTGTTGCTCAGTCGATTCAGGCTCATGACCAGCCAACTTGTGTCAGAGTTGTTGTTGTTGTTGTTATGTGCTGTTGAGTTGTTTGCAACTCATAACAACCCTTTATGAAACAGCTCTGAACCCTGCTCTATTCTGTGCAAACTTTATTGTCTCTGACATACCTACTCCCATTACTCCAGTAAGTGAATAATCCATTTTATAGAGGGTTTTCCTCTCTGGCACTGTCCCCCACCTTCCCAAGCATAATATCCCCCTCAAAGGACTGATCAGTCTTTGAAACATGCCTAAAGTATGTCAGATGAAACCTCAGAATCCTTGCCTCCTAGGAGCAGCCTGGTTTCACCCTTTCCAGGATGAACCTGTTTGTTTACCCAGCAGTCCATGGTATATTCAAAACTCTTCTCCAGCACCACAGTTCAAAGGCATCAATTCTCCTTCTACCATCCCTAGTCATTGTCCAACTCTCTGATGCATAGCAGGTAATTGCAAAGACCATGGCCTGTATCAGACACACCTTAGTTTCCAGACTGACATCGTTGCTCTTCAGTACTTTGGAAAGAGGCCTCTGACAGCCAACTTTCCAAATGCAATTCATCTTTTAATTCCCTGGCTGCAGAAGGTCAAGGACTTCAGCCTTCGATATGGATTGAAGAAAACAAAGAAGAAAACGAAGATTCTCACCACTGGGTCAATTGGCAGCATCATGAAGAAGTTTGTGTCAGAGTAGAACTACAGTATTTAGTGGCTAATATTTCAGAAGTAAATAACCATGACTTCTAAGATGCTTCTAAGTGTACTCAAATCTCCAATTTTTTTTTGTGTGTGTGCAGCTGATGATTGCATTGTGCTTTAATCAATTTTCTGCCCCCAAACTTTATCATGTCTAAGTACTTGAAATGGTGGAAAGAGTGAATAGAAGGAACTAAACAGAGAATGTGCCAAAGAGGACTTCAAATGATGTTATTAGGTGCCTTTGAGTTGGCTTTGACTCATTGTGACCTTATGAATGAACTACAGAACAGAATCCTGTCCATTCCTACACCCATCTCACAATCTTTGCTATGCTTAAGCATCACTATGACAATTTATCTTATTCAGGGTCTTTCTTCCCTTCACTACTTCTACTTTTCCAAGCAGAGTGTCCTTCTCCAGGATTTGGCCTTCCTGACAATATGCCCAAAGTAAGTGAGAAGAAGACTCACCATCCTTTCCTCTAAGGAGCACTCTTGTTTCAAGTCCTCAAGACAAATTTGTTCTCCTGTAAGTCTATGGTATAGACAATATTCTTCACCAACATTACAACTCAAAGGCGTTGAGTCTTTGCTCTTCCTTATTCCTTATCCAACTTTCACATTCATAGGAAGCAATTGAAAATTCCATGGCTTGGGAAAGGCTCACATTAGTCTTTATAATGACATCCTTGCTATCCAGCACTTTAAAGAGGTACCTGGAAGAGATTTGCCCAATGCAATGTGGTGTTTGATTTCTTTACTGATGCTTCCATGCCTAGGATTGTGGGTCCAAGTAAATGAAATCCTTAACAAAATTTAAAGGTCAGTAAAGTGTTATAAGCACAACAAGAAATGAGACAAAGCAGGAGGGAGAAGTTGCTTTAGAATGATAGATCTCCTATTTAAAGCTTTAAATTTATACAAATAGTAATAATGGCTACAGCCAACATTTGTACTACTGTGCCTTGTACCTGTCTTGCATTCATTGTTTCTCACCATACCACTATTTTTAACCCCAGAGAACGAATAAAATTCTTTCTCCAGTCTTGCTTTGGACGTTATTCCTTCTCTTTATTTGACTTCCATCGTATTCAGAGTTAGGGAGCTCTGGTGAGTAGTTGTGCTGCCAATGCAAAGGCCGAAAACTTGAATACACTAGCTTCTCTGATGGAGAAAGATGGGCAACCTCCTCCTGTGTTGTTGTGTCCCGTAAAGTCGGAATTGACCCACAGCTGACCCTCTGGCAGGTTTTCAAAAGCAGTAAGTCACACGGGAAAAGATTGCCCATCCTTCTCTCACGAAGCACATGGTGGCCGCAAACTGTGTGCCTTTGGGATTGCAGTGCAGCTTCTTGCCACTAGACATAATTACAGCCTCGGAAAACCCACTGGAAGGCTAGCTGTGAGTCAGGTCCAACTCAATGGCAATGAGTTGTTGTGTTTTGTTTTCCAGAGTTAAGGAAGATTTTCCTTTAACCTTTTCCCTCCCTCAACATTCAGTTAACCTGTTCCACTTTCCAGCATCCTGTGTTTGGATTCCTAAAGAGCACATACCACCCTTGTACTTTAGCAATAATGTGTTCAAGAATACTCTCCCCTTCCACATTGTACCTTTCGTTTTGTAAAAGAACGTGTCCATTTTCCTCTCGCTCTATTGTAATGATTTGGAACCAGACCCATTATGTCTCTGAGATATGTCTATATGTGATTTGTGATGCCTATTTTCCTCAATAACAGATCAGTAAATAAATTATTAAAAAGAAAAATAGCCTTGAGAAGTTAAATGACTATGTCAAGGTAATGTCGTTCGTTATTGTTTAGGAGTTGGCTGGGTCCCAGGCTCCCAAATCCTGTTCTTGCATACTTTCTACTGGATTATGCAGGGAAGTATGACTCAGGTTGGGCAATTCATGCATGATATGTGAGTGGAAATGCCTCTTGGCATAAGCAAGAGTTAAAGATAGAGGGAAAAGAAGCAAGGAAGGAATTCAAATGAGTATTATGAGCAAATAAAATGTTTTATGGAACCATGTGTGGTTCTGATTACACATCATAACTATCCTTTGTTGTAGCAACATAATTCACTTGCCTTAGATATCAGTGGCTTAGATTTTTCCTCATTTCTAGCCCTATCCCTCTTCCCAGAATGATTGGGGTTGGGAGATGACAGCTATGCTTATAATTAATAAAAAATATGGCTTTATTTATACTGGAGCTGTTTGTTGTTGTTATGTGCCATCAAGTCACTTGCAGTGTTGCCGAAATTAGTCCTTATCTCCTTCTTCAGTGCTGCACCAGTTTTGTCAATGAGTGAATTAAAAATCAGAAAGGTAAAATGAATTGCCTGAAGTTATGTAATTGGTGAGTGGAAGACAGTGTATTTCATTTAGGGACCAGTGTATTTTATCAGGGAATTAGAAAAGGTGGTTGCAATACAAGATGAGTATCATGAATGATGCATTTCTTAATCCTATTTCTGTCATGGTAGAGGATCAAAGAACGAGAGGAAGACTCTAACCAAGGTGCATCGATGCAGTGACTATAACAAAGGACTCACACATGGTGGAGACTGTGGGGATGGTGCCGGATAGGATAAGGCTCAGAACTGTTGCTGATAGGTTTGCTATGAGTTGTCATCAACTCAATGGCATGTAACAACAATCTGTGAAAAAGTTAAGTAGTTAAGAAAGAATAAAGAGGAAAGGTATAGATGTTAATCTGTTATCAGAATTAAATTTAAGATCTAAGTCTTACTTTGATGGACTCCAAACCAAAACCCAACTGCTATTGAGTCAATTCTGCCTCAGTGACCCTATAGGATAGAGTAGAACTGCCAGATGAGGTTTCCAAGTGTATAAATATTGACAGTAGCAGACTCTCACATCTTTTTCCAAAAGTTTGCATCATTATGTTTTTGGTTATTAAAGGAGTGCTTTAATTACTGCATAACCATGTCTTCTTATAAATAAATCCAGGGTGGCATCATAAGCTCGTCAAAGTGTTCATTTAAGATAAGCTTTCATACCCATTTAAATCAATTCAGTCTTTTTGATAAAACAAAATTGATAAAAAAATTTGATAAAAACAAAACTGTTGTTGTTAAATGTCGTCTAGTTTTAGGCGACTCATTGTGATCCTATGAATGAAAGACCTGAACACTTGTATACATATCGTCATTTCTCTAAGTTCATGGGGTTTCCAGAGGCAAGCTATTTTGGAAGTGGATGCCACTCCTGCTTCCAAGGTTGCTTTCATCAGGGAGATCCACCAAACACTATTCGCCATGGGTGACCAATGTTGCCTTTGGAACATGAGGAACAGTATTCAACATCACAGCAACCACAAGTTACCTCTGTACAGCAAAAGTTTGACCAAAAACAATTTAAAGCAGGGCTGAGGAATACGTATTAAAATATCCTACTTTGGCTTGGTAGCATCACTTCCTGTCCATTACAATATTGTTGTTGTTGTTATGTGCCATCGAGTCGCCTGCGACTCATAGCAACCCTATGTACAACAGCCCTAAACTCCGCTCTGTCCTGTGCCAATCGCACTGTCTCTGACAC
>NW_006399829.1:6313089-6323979 GCF_000299155.1 Elephantulus edwardii | reverse complement strand
TGTTCTGGGATTCCCATTCTTCTCATAGTCAGCCACAGTTTGCTATGATCTACACAGTCAAATGCCTTTGCATAGTCATTACAATAGAGAAAATAATAAATGAAAGTTTTGGAAGGCGAGATTCAGAAGAGGTATAATGAATGAACCATTTGAGAATCCTGATGCAGAAGATTGACTTATTATCAGGACTACAGAGACCAAGACCCCAGAAATTGATGTCATACCAATCAACATATTTCAACAAACACATGCTTCCCTGGATGTGCTCACCAGGTTGTACCAAGAAATCTGGAGGACATCTATCTTGCCAACTGAATGGAAGGGATCCATACCCAAAAAAGGTGATCCTACAGTATGAAAATTATCAAACAATATCACTAATATCACATATAAGCAAAATCCTACTGATGATTATTTTAAAAATTACTGAAACAGTATATTGACAGAGGACTACCAGAAATACAAGCTTTATTTTGAAGAGGCCAGGGCACTAGGGACATCCTAGCCAATGTCAGATGGATCATGGCTAAAAGCAGAGCATACCAGAAGAATGTCTAGCTGTGTTTCACTGACTATGCAAAGACAATTGACTGTGTGGATCACAACAAATTGTGGCTAGCTTGAGAAGAATGGGAATCCTAGAACACTTAATTGTGCTCATGTGAAACCTATGCTTAGACCAGGAAGCAATTATCAGAACAGAGCCAGGAAACACTGCATGGTTCAAAATCAGGAAAGAAGTGTGTCAGGGATGCATCCTGTCTCCATATCTTTTCAATCTATATGTGGAACAGATTATTTGGGAGGCTAGACTCTATGAAGAGGAGTGTGGCATCATGACTGGATGAAGATGCATCAACAATGTGCTTTATGCAGATGACGAAACACTACTTGTTGAACCTTTTAAAACATTTGGTGCAGAAGATCAAGAACTGTAGTTTTCAATATGGATTGAAATTCAACACCAAGAAGACAAAGATTCTCAGCACTAGGCCAATCGGCAGCACCATGATAGATGGAGAAGAGATTGAGATTGTTTACAATTTCAGCTTGCTCTCTTCCACATCTTGGCACAAGGAGTAAGAAAATCAAAAGTCACTCTAGAGACTAATGTGCATCTAATCCAGGCCATGGTCTTCACAATTACTTGTTGTGCATCAAAAAGTTGGATAATGATTAATGATGACAGAAGAAGAATCTATGCCTTTGAGTTGTGGTACTGGAGAAGAGCCTTCAACATACCATGGACTTCCAAGAAAACAAATAAGTCTTCCTTGGAGAGGGTGAAACCAAGTTTCTCCTTGGAGGTTAGGATTTTGTCTCAAATACTTTGGGCATGTGGCTAAAAGGGACTGGTGCTTGGAGAAGGATATCATGCTCAGAAGGGTGGAGGTACAGTGCAGGAGAGGAAAACCCTGGATGAGATGATTGATACAGTAACTAGCGCAATAGGGGTAGGTATTTGAGTCCATGAGACTGGCTCAGGACAGAGCAGGCTACAGAGCTGCTGTAATAGAGTCCTTAGGAGTTGCAGGCAACTTGACATCACATAACAACAGCTACAGCAATTGTGTTCAAAAAAGGTCAGGAACCTCTCCAGAGGGCTGAAGAGCAACAATGTCAGGCTGGAGACTAAGGTGTGCCGGATCCAGGCCATGGTTTAGGCAATTACTTGCTATACATTGGTGAGCTGGACAATGATTGATGATGACAGAAAAAGAATTGATGTCTTTGAGTTGTGGTGTTAGAGAAAAGTATCAAACATACCATGGACTGCCAAGTGATCAAATATATCTGTCCTTAAGAAGGTGAAACTAAGCTGCTCCTTGGAGGCAAGGGTTTTGAAACTCTTTTTCATGTACTTTTGGCATGTTGCCAGGAGGTACTAATCCTTGGAGAAGGATGTAATACTTGAGGGCAGGAGAGAAAGACCCTGGATGGGTTGAGATAGTAACTGGGGTAATGAGGGTAGGTGTGTCAGAGATGGAATCCAGGTAAGATAAGGTTCAGAGCTGCTGTGCAAACAGGCTACATAACAAAAACAACAATACAATGGAGGCCAACATAAATGGAAAGCAGCAAAGTGGGCTGCCATCATTGAGCAGTGCACCATTGTTTCTGTATCTGTCAAGCAAGAGATTTTATTGTTATGCAATGCGCACAGTGCCCTTGTCTTCTAAGAGGGAGATTAAGTTCAGAGCAGGACATTGAACTGTAGTTGTTTCGTTGTTGCTTTTTTTTTTTTTTTAAATTTAATTTGTTCAAGGGAGCCACTTTTTGCAAATTCCATTCTTTCTCATTTTTGCTTTTTTCAGTGATAACCAAACTGGGAAGAACGAGTTTGAAGTCTTGGTCTAGCTTTAGATTTTTCCTAGGGCCAGACTGATGCCTCCAGAACTCTTACATAAAATTTTTACTTTCTTACATCTAAACTTCAAGAAAATGAAAATCCTAGCCACTGGACTGATAGGAAACATCATAAAATATGGAGAAAAGACTGAAACTGTCCTTGACTTCATCTTACTTAGATTCACAATTAGTACACTTTGTACCAGCAGTCCGAAGATCAGGAGATATATTTCACTGAGAAAGTCTAGTCAGAGACCTCTCCAAATTATTGAGAAGCAATGATATCAGTTTTAAGACTAAAGTGTGCCTGATTCAGGCCATGGTCTAAGTCACTTGCTTTGCATCTGAGAACTGGACAAAGACTAAAGATGACAGAAGAAGAATTGATGTCTTTGGACTGTGGTGTTGGAGAAGAGTATGACATATCCCATGGATTGCCAAAGAAATGGATACACTCTGGAGAAAGTTCAGCCAGAGTGCTTGTTGGAGTCAAAGATGATGAAGCTTTGTCTCACATATTTTGGGGATGTTGTTAGGAGAGATTATTCCTTAGAGAAAGACATAATGCTAGGCAAGATGGAGAGATGGTGAAGGAAAGGAAAACCCTCAACCAGATTCATTGACACAGTAACAGCAACAATGGGCTTGAGGATGTTGGAGATTGTGAGGATGGCACAGGATACGACAGGGTTCAGATTTGTTGTTCATTGGATCACTATTAGTTTACTCAAGAAGACAAAGAGTCTCACCACTGGGCCAATTGGCAGCACCATGATGGATGGAGAAGAGATTGGGGTTGTTAACAGTTATAGTGGGCTCAGGTCCACAATCAACACTTTTGGCACCCTCAGTCAGGAAATCAAAAGATGGATTGCTTTAGGTAAATCTGCTGTCAAGGACCTTTCCAGAGTACTGAGGTGCAACGATGTCAGTTAGAAAATGGACCACCAAGAAAACAAATAGGTATGTCTTGGAGATTGTGAAAACAAGTTTCTCCTTGGAGGCTAGGATTTTGAAGCCCAGTCTCATATACATTGGGCATGTGGCCAGGAAGGACTGGTCCTTGGAGAAGGACATCATGCTCAAAAAGGTGGAGGGACAGTGTAGGAAAGGAAGACCCCGGATGAGATGGATTGATACTGTAACAAGGGCAGTGGGGGTGGGTATATTGGAGTCAGTGAGACTGGGTCAGGACAGGGCAGGCTTCAGAGCTATTGTACATAGGGTCATTATGAGTCACAGGTGACTTGATGGCACATAACAACAACAACAAGACTAGGTAGGAATCTACTTCAGTTTTAGAAGAAAATAATGGAGCATCCTTTGTGGGGATCTTTTCCTTAGGTTACTTAATGCATTTATTAGGGTTAACACAAGATGACCTTATCCCTTTTTCAAGGATCAGTGGTTATGATAATTGAAAGCATTAACATTCACCTAAAGTTAAGAACCATGATAGAGGGATAACAAATT
Organism: Elephantulus edwardii; assembly: GCF_000299155.1. Classification (NCBI taxonomy): domain Eukaryota; kingdom Metazoa; phylum Chordata; class Mammalia; order Macroscelidea; family Macroscelididae; genus Elephantulus; species Elephantulus edwardii. The sequence goes on along the minus strand of NW_006399829.1, from coordinate 6,320,157 downwards.
CAAACTGTCAATGACTTCATCCAATTAACATCCTGGGTACCAGTAGTCAGGAGATCAGCAGACACTTTATATTGGGAAAGTCTGTGGTCAGGGACTTCTTTAAATTATTGAGGAGCAATAATGCCAGCTTGAGGACTAAGGTGCACCTGATTCAGGCTATGTTTTTTCAGTCACTTGCTATGTTGCTGAGAGCTGGACAATGAATAAGGATGATGGAAGACTTGATGCCTTTGAACTGTGATGTTAGAGTAGGTACTGAGTATCTCATGGACTGACAAAAGAACAAACAGTTTATGTCTTGGAGAAGGTGCAGCGAAATTACTCATTGGGGGCGAAGGTGATAAAGCTTTGTTTCTTACATACCTTCAGCATGTTACTAGAAGAAAGAGGAGACAAAAATGACACGGTGACTGCAAGAATGTCAGCTATTTGAGGATGGCACAGGATAGTACAGGATACAGGTCTGTTTTTCATAGAGTCACTATGAGTTACACTCAATTCTATGGCACCTAACAACTACAACAACAACAAAGCTAGAATGCCCTAGAATTCCTTATTTTGAAAGCAACTAAAAAGGATGAGAAATTTGATTAACATCTCATTAGGAGGGGGCATGTGGTTTGTCTTGGAAGCTAACAGACACTTCTGAGGGTATTTGTTGTTGTTGTTATATGCTGTTGAATCGACCAGGACTCATAGAGACCCTATGAACAATAGATCTGAAATCTGCTCTATCCCAGGCCATTTCACTGCCTCTGATACACCTACCCTCATTACCCTACTTACTGTTTCAGCCTATCTTGTTGGGGGTCTTCCTTTTCTGCACTGTCCCTTCTCCCTTCCAAGCATGATATCCTTCTCCAAGGACTGGTTCCTCCTGGCAGAACACCCCAAATATGTCAGACAGAGCTTCAAAATCCTTGTCTCCAAAGAACAGCTTGGCTTTACTTTCTCTAGAACAGACCTGTTCTCTTGGCAGGTCCATGGTATGTTCAATACTTTTCTCTAGCACCACAACTCAGAAGGATTTACTCTTCTTCTGTCCTATTTGGCCATTGTCCAGCTCTCTAGGGTGGTGCTATCAATAATTAATTGACTAAAACTGAGACTGTCTTGAGTAATGTAGGGTCATGTGGTCATGATCATGGTGTCAGTGGCGTAAAAATCTTTAAAATCTCATTGCCTGGCCTACTTTATTTATTATGCAAAGACGTACTAAAACTCTATCATAGGTGCCCTGATATAAAGATACATGGATTTCTCTTCCCCTAAAGGAGTCTGTGAAAATGTGCTGTGACAACAAGTATGTTGTAAAGCAATGGGCTCAAGAGTGTCAGATATGAAGAGGTTGGCACAGGATAGGACAGGATTCAGATCTGCTGTTCATAGGGTTGCTATGAGTCATACTCTATTTGATGGCTCCTTACAGACAGAAGAAGACCCTGGATGAGATGGATCGAGACAGTGACTGGGGTAATTGGGGCAGGTGTGTCAGAGACAGTGAGATTGGCTCAGGATAGGACAGGGTTCACAGCTATTGTACATAGGGTAGCTATGAGTCGCTTGATGCCACATTACAACAACAACTACTACAGCCCGGAATAACAAGTTTTCAGTGAGGGGAAAGAGAAGAATATTACTAAAATCCAAATTAATATTGGAAAGGTTGAGTTTCTTTGTCTATTTTTATTATGTGCCATCGAGTCAGCTGCAGCTCATGGTGACTCTGCACAATAGCTCTGAACCCTGCCCTATATCTGAGCTAATCTCACTGTCTCTGACACATCTACCCCTGTTGCCCCAGAAAGTGTATCAATACATCTTATCTGGCATCTTCCTCTTCTTTGCTGTCCCTCCACCCTTCCAAGCATAATGTCCTTTTCCAAGGATTGATCCCTCTTGGCCACAATCACTAGTGTCTGCTGACAACTTTTCCTCCTCCCTTGTATTTCCCAACACTGGGGTTCAGCCTCTGATGCCATACCTGCTTGTCTAGTCTAAGTCTGCTCTATTGTACATAGGGTTTTTGAAGGTCTGTTATTTTGGAAGTGAATGGCCAATCCTCCTTATTCAGAAATATTATCAGCACTTCCTTATTTGAGAGGAAATGCAGTAATAGCTTTTTTTAACTTCAATTCTGAGAAAGTTTCCAGAAATTCAATTCTCTTGATAAACTATTTTACTTTCCCAATTGATTATATAGACTTTTTAGGTATATCCCTCTTATAGAATCTAACAATGCTAGATCTGACAGGCATATTTTAACAATTAAAGAAGCAGTGTTCATGTTTTTATGAAAACAACTATATCCATTTTGTTTGATGGGAATAATCATATAGGCTTGCATAGTGCTTTCAAGCCTACAAAGTATTTTCACACTGATGTTGTTGTGTACCATAGAGCTGGAACTGACCCATAGCTGACCCTCCAGCAGGTTTTCAGAGGCAGTTAATCACATGGGAGGAGACTGCCCAGCCTTCTTCTGTGCTCCTCCTTCACATCGATATTTACTCAACTATCTACCAACTCAGGGGTTCTCTTTTCTTGTTAAAAAGGAAAAGCTGGAGACTCACATGAGTGTCCACTCCATAGAAGGTACTTTAAAAATATTTGAAATTGATGCATTACCTAGAATACTTAATATCATTTTAGCCAAGGAGTCCTTTATTCAAAGTCCCTAATTAAAATTTTATTATATAATTACACACACACACACACACACGCACTTTTACATATACACACACACTTTTACATACACATAACACTGATTTTACATCTAAAATTTTATATACATTTAAATCCTTACCATTGGACCAGAAAAGAACATCATGATAGATACAAATATTTAAGTTGTCAACGATTTAATTTTTCTTAGGTCTATAACCAACAACAGTGATAATAACCTTCAAGAAATCAAAAGATGAGTTGTACTGAGCAAATCTATCAAAGGCCTTTCCTAAAGTGCTAAAGAGTAAGAATTTCAGTTTAAAGACTAAAGTATGTCTGATCTGATCTTCAATTGCTTCCTATACATCTGAAAGTTAGTGAATAAGGATGACAGAAGAACCAGTGCCTTTGAATTGTTGTGTTGGTGAAAAATATTGAGTATTTTACAGACTGCAGAAAGAACAAACAAATCTGCCTTGGAGGAAGAGTCCCTAGGATTTCCTTAGAGGCTGGGATAATGAAACTTATTTCACATACTTAGGGACATGTTGTCAGGAGGGGCCAGGACTTGGAGGGAAAAAAACCATTCCTGGAAAAGTGGAGGGTCAGAGAAATAGAGGAAACCCCTCAATGAGATGGGTTGACACAATGACTGTGACAATGGGCTCAAGTGTGTTGAAGATTGTGAAAATGGTCAGGATAGGACAAGGCTCAAATTTGTTGTTCACTGGGTCACTAAGAATCATAGTTGACTTGACACAAAACAACAACTGACAAAATTGTTTATGTAACCAAACTAATTATATCTTCTGTGGAGAAAAGTGAACCAAGTTCTTGAGGTCTAGGTTTTACATAAACACAATAAATAATTCTGGGATTTCCTTTCTTCTCAATGTTAGTCATAGTTTGTTATGATCCACACAGTCAAATACCAGCTGTTCCATAGGAGGATGGGCGATCTCCTCCCATGTGATTAGTTGCCTCTGAAATCCCACCAGAGGGTCAGCTATGGGTCGATTTTGACTTGATGGTCAATTTTGACCACAACAACAATAATAAATACATACACATATGTATATATAGATACATGGGGGATTTGAACCATGCACTTCTGGTTTGGCAGTGCAATTTCACACTTTCTTATCATTAGATCACTAGTGTTCCCTTCACACATCTATAACTAGATAGAATTGATAAAAACAGACGTGTCATGAAATGACACTTATCAGTATTTATTGTTTAAAAAATGCTAGTCATAACCTACTACTTGATTTCATGACCTTATGACACGTTTTTAAGCAGTTTGGAAAGCGATGGGGTAAACAGTAGGAGACATGTCACAGGAACATTGTCTAACTGAAACTTGTAATCCACTACTGAGAGAACAAGTTTGATAAAGCACCGCAGTGTATTTAAGACCTTGACAAATTATTTGCTAAATTGTGTGATGTAATATGAGAATGATGTGAGATGGAGGGTAAAAGTGGTGAAAGTTTCCGTTTGTTTTTTTGCACTGAAACACGCAGATACAATGCAAAGAAGGTAAGTTTTAAAAAAAGTGTCCTTTATTTTGTATTTGATGTTTCTAAGACATAACTCACCCCACCCCTCCAATATCTTTGAAACTGAGAAAAGTGTAGGAAAGGTTTCCTGGAGAATTGCAAGAAAACATGTGAATGTAACAAATGACCATGCTGTTAGTGGCTTCATGGACTCTTCTAGTTTCATTTTTTACTTTCCTTTAAAAATAAGAAAAACAAGCAGGAGAAAAATTTTGAAATAAATGCTACAGAATATGCTGTGCAACAAGGAAATTTGAAGTGGCATGAAGTGAATAATTCCTCATCTTGCCTTCTAATAGGTACTAGTGTAGATGAGCTGCTGCTTTGAGTTTTCGTTCCTTCTTTCTCGTTTGCTCTGGGAATGTAGAGACCATTAGTTTTCTACAGGACTTATTGTCGACATGAACTATGATATCATCTATGTTGAGGCCAGACAAATAACTATTTGCTATCAACTATCCCTCCTATCATCTGGACAAAATATGGAACAGAACTAAAATTCTAAAGTCCAAGCTCACCGCACTGGTTGAGACTTGACTGCCCCTGCGATATTCTTATGCTTTGAATTGAAACTATTCCCTTGGGTGGAAGAGGATGAGGGAAATTGAAAGAATTTGTTCGAATTTGTATTTGAATTTTGTAAATAAACAAATGTTGTTGGTAAGTGCTGCCAAGTCATAAACGACTCATAGTGACCTTATGAGCAAAAAAAAATGAACATTTGTACAACTTTGGTTGTTTCTCCATGAAAACAAGCAAACAAAAAAACATCCCCCCAACACACCCATTCCCTGAGGTTATAACTTAGCTGAATATAAGAGCAGCTCATAAAGTAAAGAACATTACCAATGAGTACTGCGTTCTTCTGAATGATTATCTATATAAGACAAAATGGGCAACAATACCCCTAACAAAAAGATGAGAAGGTAAAGTTGTGGGGAAACCAGAGTACTAAACATGGGATAACCAGGCATGAGCTCAGGAGTATGTTCGCATATGGTGAAAGCGTCACCAAATAAGTTGTATACAGGTTATTAAACAGAAATTATTTTATGTAACTCCTCAGTGAAATAAGACAAAATATTTTTTAAAAACAGGGAAATAAAGGTCCTTGAAAAATGGCACCATTCTAACAATCCATTTGTTACCAAAATCTACAAAAATAGTCCCACGAAAGTTGTTTATATTCATGTAAATACCCTACTAATGATTTTCATTTAAAAGACTTCTATTAATTGCAAAAGCTCCTGGTGGAGTGTGTAGCACATTAGTTTACTAACCAAAAGGTCCCCAGTTAGAATCCACTATCTGCTTAGTGACTGAAAGACGGGTACTCTCCTCCCATAGATTTGCAGTCTCAAAACCCAGTGGAAGGCTATGTTAGGTAGAATGTACTGGATGGCAGTGGGGTAGACTACATCAATAGCACAAACTCCAACTATATTTGGTTTTTAACGGCAATAAGCGTGTATTGCGAAGTGTTTATGAAGTGATGCAAAAATGAGTGAAAAATTGGTCCTGGAAAGTAGTAATTTAAAGGAGGAATAAGGAAAAGGAAGAAAATCGTGGGTACAAATGAAAGAAATCTGGCTGGAGATGAAAGAATCTGGCTGTATGCTGGAGAAAGGGCTTTGTGTAATATGGGCTGAGGATGGCAGTCAGTTCTACCTTGGGTTTCTCTTGATTTTAAGTGAAATGTGCTAAAACTAGAGTTATTTTTATCTATCACTAATATTTTCCACTAGAGAGTGAATTGAGGTGACTATAAATAAGAGAACAGACATATATACTGTGGAAATTCAGCAAAACAAATGAGAAAGGTTTATTAAGGTAATGCAAAGGAGGCATGGTCAGTGATAGATAAAGATAGAAAGGAAAGAAGGAGTGGGGGAATCCCTGGAAATTCAGAAGTAAACCAAAACTTTTTGGTAGGCAGCCAGCAGAAAAAGAGGGCAACCTCAAATGGGCACTGTTTTTCAATGGGTCCCAGTCTCGTTAGACTAGTCATAGCCTAGCCTCATGTAGAAACCTGCAGGATTGGTTAGGATTAGAAGGAGGAGATGGATCCCCTGTGGTCCCAAGGAGAAGGCTTCTTGATGCATCTTATTCACCTTGATGCATCACTGAGAAACCTTGCTTTAATTCTCTCCTATGAGTGTGGGAGAAAGTGACAGGGACTAACTGACCAGGCAGCAAATCTATCCCTTAACGTAAAGAATGAATATGAGCCCCGCCCTGCGCGCGCGCAGGCCTCGGCTGCATCTCCGGGCATTTGAATTGCGCTTCCGCCATCTTTCCATCCCTCAGTCAGATGGGGTCCGGAGACGCTTCTGGAAGAACCATCACGATGGCCGCCCAAGGAGAACCCTAAGTCCAGTTCAAACTCGTGTTGGTGGGTGATGGTGGTACTGGCAAAACGACGTTCGTGAAACGTCACCTGACTGGTGAATTCGAGAAGAAGTATGTAGCCACCTTGCGTGTGGAGGTCCAATCCTCTCGTGTTCCACACCAACAGAGGACCGATTAAATTCAATGTGTGGGATACAGCTGGCCAAGAAAAATTTGGGGGACTCAGGGATGGCTATTATATCCAAGCCCAGTGTGCAATTGTAATGTTTGATGTAACATCGAGAGTTACCTACAAGAACGTGCCTAACTGGCATAGAGATCTGGTTCGAGTATGTGAAAACATCCCCATTGTGTTGTGTGGCAATAAAGTGGACATTAAGGACAGGAAAGTTAAGGCAAAATCCATTGTTTTCCACCGAAAGAAGAATCTTCAGTACTACGATATTTCTGCCAAAAGTAACTACAACTTTGAAAAGCCTTTCCTTTGGCT
>NW_006399829.1:6308996-6310804 GCF_000299155.1 Elephantulus edwardii | reverse complement strand
TCCACTATGCAACCTTCATTCTGGACTCTTGTCATAATGATAATACCCAATCCTATATCTCTTTAAAATGTTCTCTCCATCTGTTTCAATGAAGTATACATAATTTATCCAATTTTTCTCAGTCTCACCCCAACCCTGATGTCAGTCCCATTCTACAAGTGGCACTATGCAATATTTGTCCTTTTGTGACTCAGATATTTCACTCAGCGTCCTCCAGGGTCACCCATTTTGGATAATATTGCATGAGTTCCTTGCTTTTCAGTGCTGTGCTGTATTACATTGTAATCACTTCTCTTTTATATTTCACTTTGCAATGACAAATAGGACAGGGCTTAGAGTTAGGAGTGATGCAGGGAGTAAAAAAGAAAAGAAGAATTTGCAATGATTAATTAAGGTGATACCACAAGTCTCCAACAGAGAAAATCAAGTCTCCAGGCAGCCTTGCCCAGACCCTAATATTCTGTAGAGCAGCTTTTCTTGGCTGGAGAGGTCCCAGTGCTCCAACCAAGCAAGCTAGAAAGACTGTTCAAGCCCCTAAATGCACTTCCAGGTAATTCAGGAATTCTGGGAGACTATTTCCTTGCAAGAGAGCAGTAAGTTAGCTCTGAAAATTGTTCAGGGAAATGTTATTTTCTTAGTTCCATAACAGTTTAGAAGCTATGTCACAGGGTTTTATGAATTATCACAAATGTACAGTCCAAGTCAAATACAATGCTCCATGTTAGAACATCATTGCTTGAATTCTAATTAAAAATCAATAGTCCTATCAAGGTAGTTCTTATTGTTAGGTGCCATTGAGTCTACTAACACTGATAGTTACAATATGAACAACAGCTGATAGTTGGCCCTATTGCACCATCCTCACAGTCTTTACCAAGTTCAAAGTCATTGCTGTAGTTACCATGCCAATCCTCCTCATTGAGAATTGTATCTCTTTTGTTGCAGTTATACTTTTCCAAGCATGATGTCTTTTTCCAACATTGGTACCTCCTGACAGCATGTCCAAAGTATGTGAGATGAAGAAGGATTAGGCTAAAAAAATGGACATTAAAGGAGGTGCATAGCAAAAGTGCACTAGGGGAGGGGTGAAGAGGAGGGAGGAAATTATGCAACAACAAATAAATGAAAATACAGCATTTCTGTAAATTTTTGTTAAAATCACAATTTTTAAAAAGGGAGAGAAAGTTTATATTGAAATATAGTAGCAAACTCCAATTAGACAATTAGTGTGTATTTCTGGGAGAGTAGTTCTGGAACCTCTGCCTAAAATTCTAACAGTGAGTTCAAGTTTCTCAAATGATAAGATCATTAGCATAGAGAGATGTTTGCATGTTCAGCTTTTCCTCTGTGGTTGAATTTTAAAAAGCTGAATTTTATTAAGAAGAGAAGTCAGCTGTGTTTCCAGTTGGCAATATATTGCAAATTGTTATTCAAGTAAATTGGCTTTGCTTATACCAAAACACAGAACTTTTAGAAAGCTTAGACCTTTGATTTTCCAAAGAATCACAAAGCAATTAATGTGCTTAATTTGTTTATGTAAATATTACTGAACGTTGATCAGATGATACCCCATTTTCCTCCCTGTGATAGTTAAGTTTTTATTTTTTAATAGAAGATGATGTCCTCAATTGCACTTTTAAATCAGATTTACTGCTCTGCTTGCTAGTTCATTGTAGTACCCAATATGAGGTCAACCAGAGATGTTTCTAAAACCAGTCACAGATTTTAACACATGAGTATGAAAAACCATCCTCTGTTTATTAACTTCTTACTTTAATTGACACATAAGCCAGCTCTGTTAGATTTTA
>NW_006399829.1:6304942-6308896 GCF_000299155.1 Elephantulus edwardii | reverse complement strand
TATAACACCAGGGAAAATGAGATATATAACACCAGGGAAAATGAGAACATAAAACATATGTCTTCTGAAAATAACAGATAAGTTCTAAAAGAATTGAAAGGTAAGTATTTCTTTTTTGTGTGTGTGAACAGAGAAACAATTGAAGTCAAACCATTTTCCCTAAATTACAAAGCGCTTATATTTCCTATCCCTAAAGTGCAGTAAGATGTGTTTTATGTTGTAGTAGACAGTTTTCTATTCCATTTTATTAATATTGCTAACACATTTCTATGTGAGGAGAGATTAGCCAATAGAAAGCATTTTCCAGAAGCACCAGATGTTGACCCACCTGCCTGATTACTGTTAAGAACACTAATCTTGTGGTTAGGTAAATATCGTAATTAAATCACATGTCATTGTCACATCATTAAAACAGGTCCAAGGCTGAAGCTCTGTTCAGATAGGTGATCTTGTTCTCATTTCCAAAGTATTTATTCATATATACCTAGATCTCCAAGAAGAAAAGCTACCTCATTTTTGCAAATCTCCATTCCCAGAATTGCCACTATCAATACTGAGTTAACCTGGGCACTTCCAAGGACTTGAAGCCTTGATTCCCTGATTTTAGAAAAATAATGCCTGATTGATAGTTTGGAATTAAAATTATGAAATGCTTATAAGATATGTGGCCATTAAAACATTCCATGTGTGTGTTTTCTTTGTTTAAAATCAATTACTCTAGAGTCAGTTTTGACCAACTCTATTCTAACTTCATGAAAATCAATAGAACTCTGTTCCGTAGCATTGTGATGCTATAGAAATAAAGCACAAAACTATAAGGATCATAAGAGGCAAAATGGCCCAAACTTAGAAGCCCTAGTTTGTGATGTAAATAAGAGTGCAGATATATCCAGACATGCACAAAATCAACTAATGAGGCTTTCTAAAAATTAAACCCCATGTCGACCAAAGCTCTTCCAAATAGGGTGAAAAGAAAACCTACAGACTGGGAGAAAAGAACACTTGACAATGACTTTTCAGACAAAGGTCTCATAATGAAAGTTTGCAGAATCTTACAGGACCATCACAAGGAAAGACTGATAACCCAACAATAAAACAGGCAAAAGATATCAAAAGACTTTTCACAAAGGAACACATTCTGACAGCTAACAGCCACATAAAGAAATGCTCAAAATCACTGGTAATAAGAGAGATGCAAATCAAAACCACAATGAGACACCATCTTATCTAAGTAGCAGTGGCAAAGTTTTAACAGGACAGCAAATTAATAAAATGTTAAATGTTAAAGAGGATGTGGAGAGATTGGAACTCTCATGCATTGTTGGTGGAATTGTAAAATGGTACAACCACTCTGGAAGGCAAAAAACCCTGAACATTGAAATCTCATATAACCCAGCTATTCTACTGTTAGGAGCATATCCTGAGGAAATTAGAATTAAGACACAAACAGAGATATGCACACTTATGCTCATAGCAGCATTATTCACAATAACAAGAAAATAGAAACAGCCCAAATATCCATCAACAAATTAATGGATTGAGAAATTGTGGTGCATTCACATAATGGAATCTCATGCAGCCCTAAGGAATAATGATTTTATAAAATATTATATAACATGAAGAAACTAGTCTGTCTTAAGCTGAGTGAATTAACTCAGTCTCATAAGGGCAAATACTGTAGAAGATCATTATTGTAAAAATAGAAGGATAACCAGTAAGATGTATATATAAATGTCCAAAAGGAAATGGGAAAAGGGAAGGGGGCAGGAAAAGAAGAGTGGAAATCAGTAGGATAGAGAGTTCAGTGGGCAGATTGGGGTGGTAGTGTTGAAGGATCAGGAAAGATTAAATGGAGACTTGAAAAGATGGTATAATAATAGGCATAGAGTAATGGCAATGATATAAAATACAATACATATGAATGAGTGTATGAAAAATTACATAAGTGAATGATTGTATGAAACATAATGTGTATGAATGAAACAATGTAACAAATTATGGTATTAAAAGCAATTGGAAAAAAAAAAAAAGATCAACAGATTTTTTTCCCCTCAGTTCCACTGGGTGGATTCAAACTGCCAACCTTTTGGCTAAATGGCTGAGAGTTTTAGTAGTTTTGCATCACCAAGTGGCACATAATTAAAATGAGTTGTTGTTGTTGTTTTAGAACCTCCTTTTTTTAACAGTATGAAAATGTTGTCATTAGTTGCTGTGGAGTGAGCTCTGACTCGTGGTGAATTTATGTAAAACAATAAAGTGTTGTCCAGTTCTAGGCCATCTTCATGGCACTCGTTACTCAAAATGAGAAGTTACAGCTGCAAACACCCACTTGTAATGGGACTGTGGAATATATGATGTGTGAGTAAGGGAAAATTAGAATTTCCTAACCATGCAATAATAGGTAGTCCAAACCCTAGACATTAGATAGCTGATTTGGACTGTTATTTGCCATTGGAATCTGATAATCATATGGTTTGATATGCCAGGAAAGACAAACTAAACAATATTAATAATCATGAAAATGACACAGTAATGTGAAAGTAATTTCCATTAAAGGTTATTACCATCTTGCCAGTTGGCTGAAATACTTACAGTCATGTATTTTTCTTACTCTATTTATTCAACTATTCAGCCAAAAAATTAATTAATGATTCAGTCATATATTTATGGAGAAGTGAATGAAAATGTGATCACTATTTCAAGGAATTCACTAAGGAGCCAACTTAACAGTAGCATTTAGAGCTATTTTTTAACCTACTCACAATTATCTGTTTCTCACTTTCAGTGTGTCATTTCTCATTATCCAGGCACAAAGTCCCTTTAACTAGTGATTACTAATATTGGTTGAATACGAACCACTCAGAGGACTTGCTTAAAAATGCCAATACCTGTGCACTATCCAGGAAGTCCTTGTGGGTGTGAGTCAAGGATTTGACTGCTAATTTAAAGATCAGCAGTTTGAAATAACTAGCCACTCCTTGGGAGAAAGATGAGGAAGTCTTATTCCATAATGACACAAACACTTTCAAACCATATGGACAGTTTTACTCCATCCTTGAGAGTCAGAAGCAACCTGATGGCAGTGGGTTAAATAAAGTGAAGGAACTGAAAAACAAATTGAAGCCTTGAGTTGCAAACTTAAGGATGCTATAGGCAAAATATTAAATGGTCCAGGAAACATCAAAAGAAGACAGAGGAAATACAAAGAGTCACAGTACCAAAAAGAACTGAAACAAAAATATTTTAGAAGTATCACATGATTAAGAGGCAGTGACAATGCAGAAAAAAGTTCAGGCTTCACTGAAGGCATTGACAAAAAATAAGGCAGCAGGAATCACGAGATACCAATTTAAATATTTTCGAAGGCAGATGCAGCCCTGGATGTGCTCACAAGTCTATGAGTCTATGCCATGAAATTTTGGAGGACAAAGGCCTGGCTGACTGAATAGAAGAAATCAGTGTTTGTTCTCATTCCTGATCCAACAGAATGTGAAAATTAATGAATAATATCATTAACATCACATGTAAACAAAGTACTGTTGAGCATTTTAAAAGTGGCTAGAACAATACATAAATAATTGACAGATGTTCAAACTGGTTTTAGAAGAAGCTATGGTTAACAGTAAGCCGTGGGCTGGAATTCTCTTGTTTAAGTCAATCAGGACCTGGTGGGCAAACCTTTGTATTTAAATGTCAGTTGGCCCATGACTAAGTCTCCAGTTTAGAGGCTCATGTGTGAAGTGATTGGATTCTGGAGGGTTGTTCTCTTGATTTAGTTGAAAGTTGGGTGTAAACTGGCCATTTAAATTTTGTTCACAATTGTGTGTAAGATGATTGCTTGCCTGGATTTACTTAATCAACTGTGGGCTGGAAGCCTTCTTGTTTAAGTCAATCAGGACCTGGTGGGCGGGCCTTTGTGTTTAAAAGCTGGTTGAAAATAGTGTTGGTAAAATT
>NW_006399829.1:6301766-6304842 GCF_000299155.1 Elephantulus edwardii | reverse complement strand
GGTGCAACAATGAATGAATGGAATCCCAAAATCTCTGTAGATGTTCACTGAAATGAAAAATAAACAACCTAAATTTAAAAAAAAAAATTTACTTCCACCTGTAGAAAATTGAAACAGGATGCACATCTCACACTATACACAAAAATCAACTCAAGGTGAATCAGAGACCTTGGAGTAAAGCTCAAATCCATAAAGTTCATAAAAGACAAATCGGGATCAAGTTTATAAGGCCTAGTCTAAGGTATAAAGATATCCAGGAAGACACCCAGGAATGCACAATGTGAAGAGGATAAAATTGATGAATGGAACCTTCCAGAGATTAAATCCTTGTGTTCATCAAAACCTTTTTTCAGTAGGGTGAAAACCTCCCCCCCCCCTGCCCCCCGATTGGGAACAGATATTTGGCAATTCAAGCTCAGACAAGAGTCTCATAATGAAAGTTTACAGAATACTCCTGGGTCTCCACAGGAAAAAGACTGATAATCTAATTATAAGATGGGCAAAGAACATGGAAAGACTTTTCACAGAGGAAAATATTCTAATGGCCAACAGACACATGAAGAAATTCACAAAATCACTGGCAATAAGAGAGATGCAAATCAAAACTACAAGGAGATACGGTCTCACTCCAGTAGCAGGGGAAAAGTTTAACAGGGCAGCAAGTAATAAATGTTGGAGAAGATGTGGCGAGATAGGAATTCTTATACATTTTTAGTGGGATTGTACATTGGTACAACTACTTTGGAAGATAGTTTGGTGCTTCCTCAAAAACCTGAATATAGAAATTCCATATGACCTAGCTATTCCACTGCTTGGAATATAACCCGAGAAAATGAGAACTGAGGCACAAATAGAGACTTGTACACCAAGGTTCATAGCAGTGTTATTCACCATCGTAAAAACATGGAAACAGCCCAAATGTCCAACAACAAACAAATTAAGAAATTATGGTATATTCACACAATGGAATACTACACAGCACGCAGGAGCAATGATTTTGAAAGTTATTAAATAACTTGGGAGGAACTAGAGAGCATTATGTTGAGTGAACTAAGTCCCACAAGGACAAATGTTGTATAAAACCATTATTGTAGAATGAGTATGAGGATCCAAGGGTGGGGGGAGGGTGGAAGCAGAGGGGTGAGGATGTGTAGTAGTGGAGTTAATCATGAGGTCGCACAATTTGATGGGTTGGTGGGGTAAGAGAAATGGGAAATGGTGTGAAAAACAATGTATTTAAATTTTGTAAGGAAACTAGTATAAAAAGTAATATAAAATAGAATATATATTAATGATTACATAACACATGGCCTCAAGTGATTTGTGTTTGGGGAGAATGTTTTTCTAAGTGGTACAGCACTGGTCTGCCAGTTTGCTGTACTGAGATAACCTGGGGATGCTGTGATAGTGAACACTTTACCACTGGTGTGTCAAATACCATAATGTTTACCCATGGTATACAGGGTTTAGTAGTGCACCCAGATTAAGACAGGCTTAGCAGCAGGATTGGCATCCACTTCTTAAACAACAGGCCTTTGGAAACTTTATGAACATTAGAGAAACCATGATAGTTTAGAACAGAATTCAGGTCTTTTGTTCATAGGGTTGCTATGAGTTGTACTTGACTCAGAGACACTTGCCAACAACAACAAAAACAACAACAACAACAAGGCACCAGGGGTATTATGCTGATGTCAGAAGAATCTTTACTGAAAGCAAAGAATATCAGAAGAACGTCTCTTTGTGCTTTACTGACTATGCAAAGGCAGTTGACCATGTTGATCATAACAAATTGTGGCTAACATGGAGAAGAATGGGAATTCCAGTACACTTGATTGTGTTCATGTGAAACCTATCTCTAGACCAAGAGGCTGTTATGTAAACACAGCAAGAGAACACGGCATGATATAAAATTAGGAAAGGTAGTCAGGGTTGGATCCTTTCTTCGTTCTTATTTAGACTATATGCTGAGCAAATTAATTGAAAAACTGGAGTCTATGAAGAAAAATGTGGTATCAGGATTTGAGGAAGACTCGTCAATAATTTTATGCAGATAACAATCTTGCTTGCTGAAAGTGAGAAAGATTTGAAGCACTTGCTGCAGAAAGTTAAACACTGCTGCCAAAACAAAGATATTTGCTACTCGACCAATAGGCAACATCATGATAAATGGAGAAAGGCATGAGACTGTTAATGACTTCATCTTCCTTGGATCAATGATCAATTCACTTGGTACCAGTAGTCAGGAGGTCAAGAGATGCATTGCACTGGGAAAGTCTGTAGTTGAGAAATCTCCAAATTATTGCAAAGCAATGATGTCAGTTTGAAGACTAAGGTGTGCTTAATTTAGGCCATGGTCTTTTCAGTCACTTGATATGCATCTAAGAACTAGACAATGACTAAGGATGATAGAAGAACTGATACCTTTGAACTGTGGTGTTGGAGAAGAATTCTGAATGTCTCACAGACTGCCAAAAGAACAAAATAGATATGTATTGGAGATGCTGAAGCTTCGTTTCACATACTTTGAATATGTTATTAGCAGAGGTTATTCCTTGGAGAAGAATATCATGCTTGGAATGGTGAAGGGTCAGAGAAAGAGAGGAAGATTTTTGACCAGGTGGGTTGACACGACAGCAGCATTGGGCTTGAGTGTGTCAGAGATTGTGAGGATGGCATGTGATAGGGTAGTGTTCAGATGGGTTGTTTACAGGGTTGCTCTAAGTCGTATTCAACTTGATGGTACCTAACAACACAACAACTACCCAGATCAATAAAGGCAGAATCTCTGAGTGTGGTGTGTTTAAAAAGCTCACAGTTTCAGTGTTGGGAATCTTTGTGCTAGAATCATGCCAAACACAACTTCCTGGCCTTATTATTATTATAAAAATTTTAAACCTTCCGCTATTTTTCCTTCTCTACCACTCCTATAGTTGTGAGTTTTATCATGGAAATAGATTGGAGAGTGAGGCAAAGAATACCAAATAATGCAAGTTTTGAGGCAAAGAATATCACATAATGCAAGTTTAGGTTTATTCCGGCAATCCCAAACCAGATTAAAAAGATATGATTCCAC
>NW_006399829.1:6299708-6301011 GCF_000299155.1 Elephantulus edwardii | reverse complement strand
AGTCGAGCATCACTTATAGTGACCCTATGAACAAAAGCCTGAAGTCCCTCTACAATTATCAAAGTTCATAGAGTTTCTGGAGGCATGTTATTTAAGAAGTGGATGCCGCTCCTGTTTCCAAACCTGTCATAGTATGTTATTAGTGTTATGTGCTCTTGAGTTGCCTGCGATGCATAGTGACCCTATGTACAGCAGCTCTGAACCATTCCCTATCCTGAGCCAGTCTCATTGATACCAATACACCAACCCCCATTGCCCCAGTTACTGTATCAATCCATCTCCATCTCATCCAGGATCTTCCTCTCCTGCACTGTCTGTCCACCATTTTGAGCATGATGTCTTTCTCTAAGGACTGATCTCTCCTAGCCACATGCCCAAAGTAAATGAGGCTGAGCTTCAAAATCCTTGTCCCCAAGGAGAGACTTGGTTTCATCCTCTCCAAGACAGACCTATTTGTTTTCTTGGCAGTCCATGATATGTTCAAGACTCTTCTCCAGCACCACAACTAGAAGACATCCATAATTCTTCTGTCATCCTTAGTCATTGTCCAAAAGTTTTCTTGTTGGAATATTGAAGGAAAAGCTGACTTATATGGCTTTCGAGGTTTTTCTTAGAGCAGATATGTCAGCTCTTTCTTCAATCTTCGAACAAGAAAACCTTTAGCTGTGGAATTAATTTATCTCCACGATTCCTCTGGTTCCACCTTGCCACAGTCTCTTCACAGTAGTATCACCGTCTCTTCACAATCTCTCTACCAATGTCTCTCACAGAGTCTTCGCAGTCCCTCCACCATTACCTATTAGCCCCCCCATTATTATTTATTCTAGAAAAAAAATATTAGAGGTATGGAGACAGAATACATCCCTGATGGACTCCCTTCCTGATTTTGAACCATGTAGTGTCTCTTTGCTCTGTTCTGATGACTGTCTCTTGGTCCAAGTATAGGTTTCTCATAAGCACAATCAAGTGTTGTGGGATTCCCATTCTTCTCAGAGTCAGGCATAGCTCTTGTGACCCACACAGTCAAAAGCCTTTGCATAGTCAATGAAGCACAGATAGACATTCCTCTAGTTTTCTCTGCTTTCTACCAAGATACATCTAGCGTTAGCTATAATATCCCTAGTACCACGACCTCTTCTAAATCCAGCCCGCACATACAAGGAGTATTGTGGCTTCAGGATTGGTCGAAGATTCATCAACAATCTGTAATATGCAGATGACACAACCCTGCTTGCTGAAACTGAGGAGGACCTGAAGTACTTGCTGCATAGGGTCAAGTACTGCAGCCTTCAATATGGATTGA
>NW_006399829.1:6247457-6296745 GCF_000299155.1 Elephantulus edwardii | reverse complement strand
ATTCCCAAATCAATAAGATAGTTGGTTTAATTAATATTGGAAAATGCTTGTCATTCCTCTGTAGCATCTGGTCCCCACTGGACCCTCATCATTTCCTTCACCTGCTCCCCCCACCGACCAAACTGTGCAGCTCTGCAACTACATCCCTGCCCATCCTCACCCTTCTGCCCCCAACCCTCACCTCCTTGTACCCCCAATATGTTTTTCCCAATTAAAAAAAATAGGATTTCCCCCATGTTTTATGTTGTGCTTTATTTAATATTTTAATATTGTGAATGAATTTTTTAAAACATTTTTCCAATGTTCTAAAAACTTTTTGTTGTTAAATTTTACTCAAGGACTCTATTGTCTATATGTACCAGACACATACAATAATTGTAATCTTTTTATTGATGGATTGCGCTATGCCTTTTAAAATTTTTCTTTACTATTAATGACCTTGTTAATATCATCATTGAGCATAAATAGTTTTTTAAATAGATAGGATTATGCACCAAAATTGTGCCAAAGATTACAGATTTTTTCAGATTCTTGGTAAACTAATAGGAAAATCTCATTAACCCGTGAGTTTTTGATATGGAGAAACAAGTTATTGGGGTTGTTTAATAAAGGCTGATTGGAGTTTATAGTGTTGATAGAAGCAGGTGACCTATGTATCAGCTGATGGAGATCCTTCATCCCCATGTCACTGTGTATCTCAGTATAAATTGTTAAAGGCTGAAAATAAAGTTTAATATTCACTCCTAAAGAGAAGTTAGAGTTTAATTCTTTTCTAGAATTCTTTATGTTGGAGCTAGAGGATCTGTAAGAGAGGAAGTCGTAAAGTTACAGGACATCTACAGATTTCTAAAATGGCATTTTCTTATGGGAAAGAGGAACTATGGCTTTTTTTGATGGTTGCAGTTGTCTCTGTTTATATCTTAATACTACAACCATATTTTTTTCCTGTTTACTCTTTTGTTGTACCTTCGCTCTGAATGAGAGAGTATAAATCTTTTGAAGACAAATTTGCTGCTATAAATCAGATTTTATGTAGGGTTATGCTAAATTGCTTGAAACACTGTTTTCTAACTTATTATTAAGATCAAATATTTATACATACAGTTATCAGTTGAGGGAAATAACGATGTTATAAAAAAAAGAAATTGTTATCTTTCCAGGCACTAATCAAATGCCACAACTTTTCTGAAGTTTCTTCTGACTTCTGTTCTCCTAGAGCATATGGTCCCTCACTGTTATATGACAATTATAAACAACATTTGGCTCTTTCTTTCAGTCAAATAGGCTCTCCTAGAAATAGCAGGTCATTAATGTGTTCCTTAATGTACCTAGAAAAGTCTGACATATATTAAGCAATTGCTCAGTCATTATTTGATATTGGAAGGATGAGAGGTGGAGAAATGGAAAGCATTATTTAAAACCCTTTAAAAAGTTGTTGAAAAGTAAAAGAAAAATTCTTTCATTGCTATATAATCCCTCCCCCCAAGTCCACTCCACTATACAGTCTTCATTCTGGACTCTTGTCATGGCAATAATACCCAATCTTATATCCCTTTTAAACAGTTCTCTCTCATCTGTTTCAATGCAGTATACAAAGAGCAAAGTGGGGTAGAGAGTGTTGGAAGGGAGAAGAGTACAACAATGAATGAATGGAAATCCGAAGTCTCTGTAAATTTTCATTAAAATTAATAATAATAATAATAATAAGTAAAAAAGTTGTTGAAAATATGCACAGCAAAGCAGACCCAGATTCAACAATTTCTTTTTGTACAATTCAGTGACATTGATTACATCCTTCAAATTATACAATCATTTTCATATTCCTTTTGTGGATTATTTCATCCCTATTATCAGAAACTCACTGCATCTCAAATATCTTTCTAATTGCTGTTGTCAGTTTGATCATATTTAAATAGTTTGCAAAATATCCTTAAATGTCAATACCTTGTATCGTAATTAAGCTTTTTAACAGGTAAATTAATAGTATAAAAAAGTTGATATTATTTTTATTGGTTAAGAATGACTCTTAGAAATGTTAAATGATTTCTTTCCTCAAACGATACAATTAGTTTATATATAAAACCGGGGTCAGTACATAGGCACTCGGTTTCTTGTTCCAAGTTCTTCTGTCCAGTCTATTTCAGTATTTTTCACTTTATAACAATAGGGGAAAATACCTTATTTCCTGATGACAGGTGGGAACACTCAGTAAGATAAACTTCCTTTTTATTATGGTTGTTGTTATGTGCCGTCGAGTCATTTGCGACTCATAGCGACCCGATGTACCTAAACAGACCTAAACCCCGCTCTATCCTGTGCCAATCACACTGCCTCTGACACACCCATCCCGATTACCCCAGTCACTGAATCAATCCACCTCATAGAGGGTATTCCCCTTCTGCGCTGTCTCTCCACCCTCCCAAGCATGATGTCCCTCTCCAAGGATCTGTCCCTTCTTACATGTCCAAAGTATGTCAGACGAAGCCCCAGAATCCTTGCCTTTAAGGAGTAGCCTGATTTAACCCTCTCTAGGATGAATCTGTTTGTTTTCTTGGCAGTCCATGGTACATTCAATACTCTTCTCCAGCACCACAGCTCAAAGGCATCAATTGTCCTTCTATCCTCCCTAGTCATTGTCCAACTCTCTGATGCATAACAAGTGATTGCAAAGACCATGGCCTGTATCATATGCACCTTTGTCTCCAGAGGGACACCGTTGCTCCTGAGTACTTTAGAGAGGTCCCTAACAGCAGACTTGCCCATTGCAATACGTTTTTGATTTTCTGGCTGCCAAGAGTGTTGACCGTGGAGCCGAGCAAACTGAAGCTGTGAACAATCTCGATCTCTTCACCATCTATCCTGATGCTACCAATTGGTCCAGTGGTGAGAATCTTTGTCTTCTTGACATTGAGCCTCAGTCCATACTGAAGGCTTCAGTCCTTGATCCTGTGCAGCAAATGCATGAGGTCTTCTTCAGTTTCAGCAAGCAGACTTGTATCATCTGCATAATGCAGATTGTTAATAGATCTTCCACCAATCCTGACTACACACTTCTCCTCATAGAGCCCAGCCTCTTGGATAATCTGCTCTGAGTACAGGCTGAAAAGGTATGGAGATAGGACACATCCCTGGTGTACACCCTTCCCAATTTTTAACCATGCAGTGTTTCCTTGCTCTGTTCTGACTACTGCCTCTTGGTCCAAGTATAGATTTTTTATTAGCATGATTAAATGTTCTGGGATTCCCATTCTTTTCAGAATAAGCCACAGTTTGTTATGATCCACACAGTCAAACGCCTTTGCATAATCAATGAAACACAGATAGACATTCCTCTGGTATTCCCTGCTTTCAGCTAAGATCCATCTAACATCAGCTACAATATCCCTAGTACCATGACTCCTTCTAAGCCCAGCCTGGACTTCTGGCAGTTCACTGCTGATGTGCTGTTCCAGTGGTTTCTAGATAATCTTCAGTAGAATATTGCTTGCATGTGAAATCAATGATACTGTTCTGTAGTTTCCGCACTCAGTTGGGTCACCCTTTTTTGGAATGGAAACAAATATAGATCTCTTTCAGTCAGTTGGCCAAGTGATCATTCTCCAGATTTCTTGGCACAACTTGGTGGGCACATCTAGGGCAGCATCTGTTAGTTGAAACAGTCAGTTGGTATACCATCTATTCCCGGGGCCTTATTTTTTGCTCTTTACTTCAAAGCAGCTTGAACTTCTTTAATCACCATAGGCTCTTTCTCAAATGTTATTTCATTAAATTCTTCTGTACCTGCCAATTCCTTTTGATACAATGACTTAGTGTATTTCTTCCATCTTCTTTTAATACTTCCTGCATCATTTAATGTTTTGCCTAAAGCATCCTTGATTATAGCAACTCGAGGTTTGAATTTGCATGCTGATTTTTTTTTTTAGAACTGACGTATTGGAAATAATGTAGATGCAACAATGAATGAATATTTAAAAAGAGTGAACTGGAGAGAGGGAAGGAGTGGAGAGGGTAAAATGTGCAACAATGAGTCAATGGAAATCTAACTTCTCTGCAAACGTTC
Source organism: Elephantulus edwardii (assembly GCF_000299155.1). NCBI lineage: Eukaryota > Metazoa > Chordata > Mammalia > Macroscelidea > Macroscelididae > Elephantulus > Elephantulus edwardii. The sequence continues at coordinate 6,292,685 of NW_006399829.1, read as the reverse complement.
GTTAAAATCACACTTAAGGGGAGCTCTGGTGGCCTAGTGGCAAGGAGCTGCAACTACAATCCCAGAGGCGAAAGGTTTGAATCCACCAGATGCTCTGCCGGGTAAGGGTAAGGAGGGACAATCTCCTCCTGTACCAGTCAGATCTGATTTGACGGTACACGCACACAAAAATAATAAAATATAATAAAAAAACCCAAAAAACAAAAAAAAATCACACTTAAAATTGTTCCTGTTGTTGTTGTTAGGTGCTGTCGAGTCGTAGACAAGTCATAGCTACCCTATGAATAAAAAGAAAGGCTGAGCACTGTTCATACATAAGAGTTACCAGAGGCAAGCCATTTTGGAATTGGATGCCACTCCTGCTTCTAGGCTTGTTTTAGTCGGGAAGCTCCAGCCAACACTGTCCACCATGGGCAACCATTACTATGTTTGGCACATCAGTGTCACAGTGCTCAGCATCACAGCTATGACGAGTTACCTCAGTACAGCAGTGCACAGATCAGTACTATACCACCTAGAAGAATGTTTGACAGGAAAACAATTTGAATCCAGTCTGAGGGCTGCAGATTAAAATCACCCACGTTGTATTAGGAAAAAAAACCATAAAAAATGTCAACCAACTATATGAGACCGAATTGCCAACATTCACCCAAAAGAAAAGATGAGAAAGTAAGGAGAGGTGGTAGTGGGGGTACTAGTTCAATGGAAATATAAAAAACAAAGGGAAATAATGAGAATGCTGACACATTGGGACCATTGTAACCAATGTACAGAAATAATTTATATAAAAATCATTAAGGCAGGGGAAAGCAATGATGGAAAAAACACTTTTACATTCAAAGTAAAATTTGTCATATTATGGTTCTTTACAAGGAAGACAGAAGAACCATGTCTTAGCACAGGAAGACCCCAAAAAGGGGCAATGTTTTTGCCGTAGTGCCACATGTGACTTATAAAAGATGACTTTTATTGACAAGCCAGATTTTTACAAGTGATTTGTATTTAAGGAGTTGTTATGGGTTAATGAAATAAATATATGTAATGCAAGTAAAATTGAATCCATGCATAGCATAGCAAGTGCTCAACATTCTTGTTCTTCTTTTTCTTAATATAACTTTCTTTAATCATATTCATTTTTCTTTTTATCCTCCTGAGACATTCAGAGGAAGCAGTTGAGATGCTTGTAACTAGAGAAATCAACTTGCAACGTAAAGAAATTACCCTGAGTAATAGGATGTCCCAGTAGGACAGGGGTTAACCTAATATATACCGATCAGTTGATATCTTTGATGAGTTGCTGTAGAATGCCTTGATAGCTAGGATTTTAATGGATCTGAGAAGGAGAGGATGTCTAACGTCTAAGCAACCTAATCTATCTTTTTCTCTTTCAAAAGTGGACTTTGGGAGAGGCCATGGGAGAGTGACATGAGAGAAACCCTCAGGATTTTGGTTTCCCCAGCAACCCAAAGGCAACAAACTGATGCCATAGAAGCAGGAGAGGCAAAAGCAAAAACCCACAAAATTGGGGAGAAAAAATCTTTTGTTTACTGAGAACTTGAAAATGACATTTGCGAATGCCAGCGGAAAGAAGGGACAGAAGAAAAGTGCATTGAGAAAGAGCCCAAACCGAAAACCGTATCAATGGCTAGTGAGTCGGATCTGACTCAGGGTTAATCTATGTGTGAAGAGTAGGACTGTTCCATTGGGTTTTCTTTGTTTTAGTTTAAATTGCACTCATTTTGTTGTGGTTGAGAATGTATATAACAAAACATCCATCAATTCAATAGTTTCTACATGTACAATTCAATGGCAAAATTGCATTATTCAAGTTGTTCCACCATTCACATTCTCCTTTTCTGAAATATTTCTCCTCTACTAATAGAACTTTAAAGCTGCTTAGATTATTTTTACCAACTTAATCTTTTACAAGAAAAATAAATCTTTTATAAGAAACATGGGTTTCAGATTAATCATACCTCTGGAAGGAATCATTGGAGAAGTTCAATATCAGCTGTGAATACTATGCTAGTGTTGATTGTAGACCATGAACTACTTACATGCAAGTCAAAACTAAAGCTAAAGAAGGCCAAATCAAATCCACAGGAATCAAAATTTGACCTTGAGTTTGTCCCACCTGAAACTAAAAACCAACTCAGAAACAGGTTTGAGGTCTTAAACAATAATGAATGAAAACCAGATGAGCTGTGGGGAGGTTATCAAGGTAATCATCCATGGACAATACAAAAGGTCAAAAGACATAGAAAAAGAAAAGACCAAAACGGATGTCAGAAGATACTCTGAATATTGCACTAGAGCACCAAGAAACCAAAGAAAAAGGAAGCAATCAAGAAGTTAAGGAGCTGAACAGAAGATTTCAAAGGGCAGCATGGAAGACAAGGCAAAGTATTACAGTGAAATGTGAAAAGAACTGGAGTTCAAAAATCAAAAGGGCTGTATTCACTATGCATTGCTCAAAGTGAAGGAACTGAAGAACAAACTCAAGCATTGAGTTGAATACTATGGGTAAAATATTGAATGATCCAGGAAGTAGTAAAAGAAGATGAAAGCAGTATACAGAGTCACTGTACCAAAAAGAATTGTCTGACACAGGAGAATTTTTCAAGAAAATACATATGACCAACAAGCAATGGTGAAGAAAGAGGAAGTGCAGGCTGCTCTGAAGGGCTTGGCAATAAAAAGAAAGCTTCAAGAATTGACAGAATACCAATTGACATATTTCAACAGATGTTGCCCTGGATGTGCTCACCAGGTTGTGGCAAGAAATCTGGAGGACAACTACATGTTGGTGTAGATTACTGAATGTCTCATTGACTGACAAAGGAACAAATCTGTCTTAGAGAAAGTCTAACCAGTGTGGTCCTTAGAGGGAAGAATGATGAAACTTCAGCTCACATATTTTGGGTATGGAGAGGCCAGTCATTGGAAAAAGATATTAAGCTGGGAAATTTAGAGGATCAGGAAAAGAGGATAGACTGACACAGTGATTGTAACAGTGAGCTCAAGTATATAAGACATTCTTAAGTTGGTGCAGGACAGATCAAGATTCAGATCTGTTGTTCATAGAACAGCTATGAGTTGTAGTTCTACTCTGTTGTTCAAAGCAACAAAGATCAGTTGTTAGCTTCAATGAATGTTTGTAAACTCTTAAGACACCAGGAATTATGCTAAGCATGAAAAGATAGAATGTTGTTCTTGTTTGGTATCTTCAAGTCAGGACTGACTTATGGTTGAGACTCCAGTGAGATTTCAGAGGCAGTAAATAGCATCGGAGTTGATTGGCCATCTTTTTCCTGTGGATCAGTTGGAGGATTCAAACTAGGTGTTTTTGAGTTGACTGCTTAATTCCTTACCACTTGGTCATCAAAGACTGCTTGGAGAGGGTGAACCCAAGTTGTTCATTGGAGGCTAGCAATTTGAAGCTTTGCCTAACATGCTTTGCATGTGTTGCCAGGAGGGACCAATCCCTGGAGAAGGGCATCATGCTTGGAAAGGTGAAAGGACAGCAAAGGAGAGGAAGACCCTGGATGAAATGGATTGACACAGTAACTAGAGTAATAGGAGGAGGTGTATCAGAGACAGTGAGATTGGCTCAGGATAGGGAAGGCTCAGAGCTATTGTGCATATGGTTGCTATGAGTCGTTAGTGACTCAATGGCACATAACAAGAACCAGTACAAGGTCATCAGAGCTCCCTAAAAGATAGAACAGAGCCATTAAATATACTACTGGACCAAGCGACTGAGATGCTCCATGAAACAATGATCTTAATCCTGCAAACCAAGGAATCAAATCCAATGAGGTGTTTGAGTAGACGTAAGTAGTCTCAGGAGTTGATGTTGGCTTTATTTTTTATTGTTGTAAATACTTTTTACAAATTCAATATTAAAAAATGTTTATTTAGAACATTCTCCTTCCATAACATCTCTCTCTTTCCCTCTCCCCCTCCAACATTTAATCAACTATGTATGTCTTGCTCCAAATTGTTGATGACAGTGCACACATTGCCTGTTTGTCCATTAATTTCAGGTTGATCTTCCCTTACCTTATTATAATACATTATTATTATTATTCATTGTCCATTCTATTTATGCTCTCTGAATCTTTTCCCCTGCCAAACAACCCTACTATTTTTATAATAGAAATCTTACACATTATAAACATTGTGTTATGCAATGGAAATTCAACTTTTAACAAAAAGTGTCTAGCTTATCAACAGTACACTTGATTGTGCTTATGCGAAACTTATACTCGGATAAGGAGGCAATCGTCAGAACAGAGCAAGGAAACACTGCATGGTTTAAAACCAGGAAAGATGTACACTAGGGATGCATCCTAACCCCATACCTTTTCAATCTGTATGCGGAAGAGATTATTTAGGAGGCTGGGCTCTAGGAAAAGAAATGTGTCATCAGGATTGGAGGAAGACTCATCAACAACCTGCATTATGCAGATGATAGAACCTTGCTTGCCAAAACTGAGGAGGGCCTGAGACATTTGTTGCAGAAGGTCAAGGAATCCAGTCTTGAACAAGGACTGAAGTACAATATCAAGAAAAAAAAATATCTTCACCTCTGGGTGGTTTGGCAGCATCATGATAGATAGTGAAAAGATTGTGATTGTTAACAACTTCAGTTTACTTGGTTCCACCGTCAACACTCTTGACACCAGCATCTGGGAAATAAAAAGGCGAATTGTGTTGGGACAGTTTGCTATCAGAAACCTCTTCAGAGTACTGAAGAGCAATGATGTCTACAGACTAAGTTCATCTTGAAAAGGGTCAAAGCAGGCTTTCACCTTAGAGGCAGGATTCTGAAGCTCTGTCTGATACATTTTGGGCATGTTGCAAGGAGAGACCAGTCCTTGGAGAGGGATATCAAGCTTGGGAGAGTGGAGAGACAACCCAAGAGAGGAAGACCCTGGAAGAAATGAATTGACTCAGTTACTGGGGTAATGAGATATGTGTGTCAGACAATAAGGTTGAATCAGGATAGAGCAGGGTTCAGAGCTGTTGTACATAGGGTCTCTATGAGTTGCAAGTGGTTCGACAGCACGTAACTACAGCAACTACAACCCTATCCTTATTAAATGTAATTTTCCCATCATCATAAACTCAGGTTCAACACTCGAGAAGCAATAATCGCCTTCCCGTCCATCCTTTCTCACACCTCTGGTAATCACTAATAAATTTTGGTATATATATATGTATATATATACACACACACATGTATGTATATGTATTTGTCTTTGTTAAATCAAAGACATCCTTGATTTAAGTGAAGTAATATAGTATTTGCCATTTTCTACAGGGTTTTTAAGGCTATGACCTTTATTCTCAATGGTCTTTCAGTGGGTTAAAACTATTAACTTTTTTGTTAGCCAAATTTATATCACTCAAGAAGCCCTTGATAGGAAGCAGAAACTCACAAGTAATTGAAATGATCCACTAAGATTTCAGCCTAGTCTGTCTTCCATGTTTCCTCTATAAGTGACTTTCACGTGTCTCAGCTCTGCAGCTTAGGGATAAAGAGTTGCACTGCCCACTCAAGGGCTTGTGGTTTAAATTCACCAGCTGTTCTGCTGGAGAACGATGGGTAATCTCTTCCCATGTGATTTACAGCCTCTGAAAACCTGCTGATGTGTCGTGTATCATGGTTCATAAGAACAATAACAGTTTCCCATTAACAAAAGGAAGGTGAATGACAATATAAGGTATCTGGCCCTTTGGAATCAGATATGAGTATATATCATCGACTTGTTGTCGTCATTGTTAAATACCATGGAGTCTATTACAATTCACAGCAACCCTGTGCACAAGGGATGTTGAAACTTGCCCTATCCTATGCCATCCTCCTTATCTCTTGAGCCCATTGTTGTACTTACTAGGTCAATCCATCTTGTTGAGGGCCTTCCTCTACCTTTCCAAGCCTAAAGTCTTTTTCTAAGGTCTGGAGCCTCCTAACAATATGCCTAAAATATATGAGATGAAACTTCACCATCCTTGTCTCTAGAAGCACCCTAGCTATACTGTCTTCTAAACGTATTTGTTCTTTTGGCAGTCTGGAATATTCAGTATTCTTCTTCAATATGACAACTCAAAAGTGTTGATCTTTCTTCTGTTATCCTTATTGATTGTTTAACTTTCAGATGCATGTTTTGTTGTTGTTAGATGCCGTCAAGTCAAGCATAACCCACAGTGATCCTACAAACAACAGATCTGAATGCTGCCCTATCCTTGCACTTCCTGACACTTTAAAGCCTCTTGTGACAGTCACAGTGTCAATTTACCTGGTCGAGTGTCTTCTTCTCCTTCATTGACTCCTATACCTTTCAGAGCATCATGTCCCTCTCCAAGGAGTAGCTCCTTCTAGCAACACACCCGAAGTAGGTGAGACAAAGCCTCACCATTTTTGTCACCAAAGAGCACTCTGGCTGAACCCTCCCTAAGAGATATTTGTTTGTTCTTATGTCAGTCAATGGGATTTTCAACACTCTTCTCCAACATGACAGCTCAAAGTCATCAATTCTTCTTCTGTCATCCTTCATTCATTCATTCATTCATTCATTGTCCAGCTTGCAGATGTATAGAAAGTGATCAGAAAGACTATGGCCTGAATCAGACACACTTTAATCCTTAAACTGATATCATTACTCCTTAATAATTTGGAGAGGTCCCTAACTACAGACATTCCCAGTACAATATGTCTCCTTACTTGTTGACTGCTGGTACCAAGGGTGTTAATTGTGGATCCAAGGGAGATGAAGTTATTGACAATTTCAATTTTTTCTCTATCCACCATGGAGTTGCCTATTGGGCCCGGGGTAAAATATTTGTTTTCTTGACATTGAGATGTGATCCATCTTGAAGGCTTTATTATTTGATCTTCTGCAACAAGAGCTTCAAGTCCTCCTCACTTTTAGCAAGCGAGATTGTGTCATCTGCATAATACAGGTTATTGATGAGTATCTCTCCTATACTGATGCCACACTGCTCTTCATAAAGCCCAGCTTCTAGAATAATTTGCTCAGTCTATAGATTGAATAAGGCTCCAGGAATTGATGGGATACCAATTAACTTGTTTCAACTAACAGATGCAGCCCTGGATGTGCTCACCAAGAAATTTGGCAAGAAATTTGGAGGACAGCTGTCTGGTCAGTGGACTGGAGGAGGCCAATATTTGTTCCCATTCCAACAGAATGTGGAAACCATCAAACAATGTCATTTTAATATCATATGCAAGCAAAATATTACTGAAGATTATTATAAAACGACTAGAATAGTACATAGATAAAAAGCTGCATATGCAAGCAAAATATTACTGAAGATTATTATAAAACGACTAGAACAGTACATAGATAAAAGAAGTTCAAGCAGGATTTAGAAAAGTTCATGGCACCAGAGATATCATTGGTAATACCTGAAAATAAAGAATACAACAAAACAAGTCCAAAAGAACAAAAATATTATCTTGAGTCTATTCCACATAAATTTAAAAATAATCTTAAGAATAGGTTTGAAGCATTGAACACCAATGATTGAAGACTGAGTAAGTTGTGGGATGATATCAAGGGTATAATCCATGAACATAATGAAATATCATTACAAAGACAGAGGTTTTTGTTATGTGCCATCAAGTCACCTGCAACTATTAGGTAGTGACCTAAGTATAACAGCTTTGAACTCTGCCTTGTCCTGAGCCAGTTTCACTGACACACATTGTCCCACTCACTGTATGCCATGTCATCTTGGGTCTTCCTCTCCTGCACTGTTCCTCCACTTTTCCAAGCATGGTGTCCTTTCCCCAGGACTGGTCCCACCTGGCCATGTGCCCAAAGTATGTGAGAATGACAGAGGAGAGAGGTGAAGAAAAAATTCAGAATGATTGTCAGGAGAGATCCTGAAAATCAGTTTAGAGCATCAATAAACCCAAACCAAGAGAAACGACCAGAAGCAAAAGAGCTGAACAGAAAATTTCAAAGAACAGCTTGAAAAACTAATCTGCAGTTTTATAATGGAATGTGCTGAGGGCTGGAATTGGAGAATAAAAAGAGAAGAACTTCCTCAACATTTCTCAAGTGAAAGAACTGAAAAACAGTAATTATTACAACTCAATTTGCAATAGTTGGAGATGCTATGGGCAAAATCTTGAATAATCCAGGAAGGACGAAAAGAAGATGGAGAAAATACACAGAATCACTATACCAAAAAAAATTGACTGAAATATGTCAGGAAGTATCATATGATCAAGAGCTGATGATAATGATGAAATAAATTCAAGCTGCAATGAAGGTATTGGCAAAAAAAAAAAAGACCCCAGGAACTGATAAAATATCAATTCGAGCCCTAGAGTATCAGTATCTTCTTACTGAGGGAAGGCAGGAGGCTAGAATATTACTGGGATTGATACCTTCAGCCTTGTGTGAGCCCAAATGATATATTTTACCTTCTTCTTAGCACATGACCCAGGGCAAGAAACAGAAAAGGCATTTAGTGGTTCTTGTGAAGAGAGTGGAACTTGCCTTGTCTGATTGCTTTTATGTTCACTTGCTGGTTGGTTGTCAGCATGATGTATCAGAATGTGGCACGTGAGATCAAGTCCGTATAGAAATGTAAAGAGATATTGGATAAAAAAATGCATTGCAGGAATCAGAGTTCCAAGGTGTTCTAATTTAGAATAGTTAGCTTGCACAATACCTAAAATTGTAGAATATCAACAAATTCTTATTTCTTCTCTATTTTTCCGGCAATGTGTTTGACGTGCAGGTTTGCTCTGTTCCTGGAGCAAGGCTAGCCAGCCTGGGCCTAGGGTTTGAACCAGGAGGCGGCCTTAAGCCCAAGGCAACTGGGAAGAAGTGGCCATGTTGTTCCTGGTTTGACTGGCTCCTCCTCCTCAGGCTCCTGGGAGGCTCTCCTTGCCAGAAGGCAGGAGCTTGGTGGTGGGAGTGCAGGAATCGTGGCAGGCTTTTGGAGCCGACTGCTTTTCCGGCAATGTGTTTGACGTGCAGGTTTGTTCTGTCCATGGAGTGAGGCTAGCCACCCTGGGCCTAGGGTTTGAACCAGGAGGCAGCCTTAAGCCCAAAGGTTCAAATTGTCTTCCTGTCAAACATTCTTCTACGTGGTATAGCACTGGTCTGTGTGTTGCTGTACAGAGGTAACTCGTGGTTGCTGTGATGCTGAAGCCTGTGACAATGATGTGCCAATCGTGGTAATGGGCACCCATGGTGGACAGTGTTGGCTGGAGCTTCCCGACTAAATCAAGCCTGGAAGCAGGAGTGGCATCCACTTCCAAAATGGCTTGCCTCCGGAAACTCTATGTGCGAACAGTGCTCAGGCTGTTCGTTCATAGGGTCCCTATGAGTCGTCTACGACTCAACGGCATCAAACAACAACAACACAACAACAATTTTCATTCACTTTTTCTACTCTTTAATTCTATAGTAGTCCATGATTATTATGGCATGAGATATGATAGATGCCAGAAATGCACTAATTAGACTACCTTAGCCTGAAGTAATGTAGGCCATTTACACTCAGAACTGATTTGATAAAATTAGTCATATGATTCTGAGTAACTGCACTGGAAGCTGGGTAATGTAAGGCAGTGCATGGAATGGCTGATGAGAAATAACTCTCTCTTAAATTTTGCAGTTCTGCAGAATCCTGAGGATTCAACTGTTGCTGTACGTACCAAGCAATGAAGGTCTAGGATTAAGACCTTAATTAAGGTCTGTATAGAAAGTTTTTTAATTAAAATACATTAAACCTACAATATGTTTTTATTTGTATCAAAGTTTACAAATTTTATTGAGTTGTAAGTCAGTAACTCTTACACATTTTGTTTTATGACATTAATTACAATTGATACAAAATATTTTTTATGAAACTGAAATCTGTTCTTTGCCAAGTTGTAACCTTCCTGGATCTTTAAGTGGGTAATTTTGTAAACACTTTTCTGAAAAATAAATAAAGTATATAAGCAAGATTTGCTGGCAATTTTAAATTGTAAATATTCTGGTCATATAGATCTTATAAAATCAAGAATTATTAATTGCTTAATGTGCCTAAAGAAATTGGACAGTGAATAGTGAAGACTTGATGTCTTTGAACTGTTGTCAAAGAGTATTGAATTTACTCATGGATTCCCAAAGATCAAATCTGTCTTGAAGTAGTGCAAACAAGGTTCTCCTTAAAAGCAAGCATGACGCTATTTTGTCTCACACACTTTGGGTATTTCATAAGCAGCAGTCAGTCCTTGGAGAAGTACATAATCTTTGAAAAAGTAGATGGTCAAGGAAAGAAAGAATCTCAAGGAGACAGACTGGCAAAGAGACAGCAACAGTGGCTCAGGCTCAGCCAATTGTAAAATGGCACAACAATGGTCAAGGTTTCAGTCTGATGTACATAGGTCACCATGAGTCAGGGTTGACTCAATAACTCTTAACAAGAGATAACAAGAATTCTTTAATGGAAGAAAAAAAAAGAACATAAGGAAAACTACCAGAAAAATCTATCTGGTGTCCTTCTGAAGCCAATTGTTGTTGTGTATCATCAAGTCGGGACTGACCCAAAGCTCACCCTCTGGTGGGTTTTCAATGACAGTTAATTATGCTGGAGGAGACTGCATATCTTTCTTCCATGGAGCAGCTAGCTGGTGGATTTGAATCATGTGCCTTTGGGATTGCAGCTCAGCTCCCTACCACTAGGCCACCAGAGGTCCTTCCTTAAACCAATGGAGAGAACAAAAATGAATGAATAAAAATCAGTCTGGACTTTTGGTTAGTATGGTTCAGAAAATTCCTTTTTGAGGCTAGTTCAGGGTCTTCTGTTTGTTTTCAAGTCTCATTCATCTATCAAGAGATTTGAGAACTGAACTTTATTATTTTCTTGTCACTAGCTCTGATAGCTGGTTTTTTGAATGCTTCATATAATCACATTTTAGCATGGGATTACATTTATGTGTCTTAATTTTGGAAAGACCAGAAGTGTCTTAGGTATTTCTCTCAAATCAGTTTTAAAGTTGTGCTTCTGAAAAACTGGAGTTTCATGTAAATAGTGGCCACCCAAATATTCTTAAAAGGAAGAAGTATTTAAACAATAGAGAAATGTTATGTTATTTAGCTATTAGAACAAATTTCAAAGGCACAATGGATGAAAACCAGCCACACTTGCTAGAAAATCTGGCACAGAACCCAAAAAAAGCAAACCCTGGACCTTTGTTCCCTGACGTCAAGTCGATTCTGGCTCATAGCAACTCTATAGGACAGAGTGCAACCACTGTACAGGGTCCAAGGCTCTGATCTTTATAGAAACAGACTGCCACATGGTTCTCCCAGGGGGTTACTGGTGGATCTGAACTGCTGACCTTTGGGTAAGTAGCTGGGCACTTAACCACTACTTCACCTGGCAAAGATTCAAAGGGCTCTTGGCAAAGATTCAGGAAATTATTATTTGGCCACCTGCAACATTTCCTTAGATGGTAGAGGAAGATTTGCACCCAACTCACATGCACTTTTTATCTTGTCTGAGGTCAATTCTCGTATAATTATTGGGATTTCACATTTCCCTTACATCATATACTACACTGCCATAATGAATGATTGTTACATCTTAAAATAACAGACAATATGGCAGAGAAAACATCTTATCAAAACAAGTGTTTTGTGAACAGCATGTCAGATAGAAGAATTTCCACAAATCCCCAAACATTTGTTTTCACTTTACAGATTCCTCTGTGTTATCAGGCAAGGGTTAGAATTGTTTTACATTAAGACTCTCTTGCTTCCATAAGTTCAAAGACATGCAATGTTGTATTAGAGCTTCAATTAGTTAATCGTTGTAAAGTTCTTTGAAAAAAAAGAACACCCACTGTCTGAGTTTCAAGTGTTATTATCTTTTATTATTTATAAAACACCGTGAGTGCAATTATCCCTGTTTTTAAAAATATTTTGTTTGAACTCAACAGGATGTTGTAATTATCTTTTGAATGATGAAGGCTTCTAAGAGCTATAATTAGACTAGAGTAACAAGAGGAGGAGTAGATACACCAGACAAAGGCCAGGGCTTGGGAAAATGTTCCTGTAGGAGAAGATTTGGAACGGTGAGGAAGTGTCTGGAATGAAGTTTTTCTGCCCACTGGCTCTAGGTAGCAAGGCTACTACAGGGAAAAAAAAAAAAAGAATTCCCTAAAGAATTCAGCAAACTCCACAACAACCTTGCCAATCATTCAACTGTCTCTTGACTTCAACCAATATAAGGACAGTATTGATTCAGCATGAAGTTTGGTTTCAGACAGCTTTGCCGGGAATCTTGATTTTTCTTAAGACGCAGATGACTGAACAAATAACTTATTGATTCTTAGTTTTCAATCTACAAAACTTGAGTTAGTTAGTTAGTTAGTTTGTTGATGTTAAGTGCTGTGTATCCGAGAATGACTCATAGAGACCTTATGAACCTCAGATCTGAACCCTGACTGACCCTGTGCCATCTTCATCATTTCTGCCACACGAGAGTCCATTGTTGCAATCACTGTCAATCCACTTTATTGAGGATCTTCCCCTCCTTCATTGACCCTCCACTTTTTAGAGCATGATGTCTTCCTCCAAGGACTGATTCATCTTAACAAAATGCTCACAGTACGTGAAATGAAGTTTTACCATCTTTCGCTTTAAGAGACACTGGCTGCACTCTCTCCAAGATATATTTGTTTATTCTCTTGGGAGTGCATGGGATATTTATTGCCCTTCTCTGACACCTCAGCTCAAAGACACCAATTTTCCTTTCATCTTTATTCAATGTCCACCTCTTAAATGCTTAGTGAGTAATTTAAAGACCATGATTTTGATCAGGTGCACCTTAGTCTTTAAACTCACATCCTTGGTTTCAGTCTCTGACTGCAGACTTTCCCAGTGCAATGCATCTTTTTATTTCCTGACTGCTGTTGCCAAGTTTGTTGGTTGTGGATCCAAGTAAAATGAAATAATTCACAATTTCTACTTTTTCATCTTCTGTCATAATGTTGCCTATAATATAACAGTAATTAGTAGTATTATACAAATAATAGAAATAATGTTTGGCAAATCGTAACAACGTGGCCCAACCCATTATGGGAATTTAAAAAATCACGTAGATGCTCCTGATCATCATTTTTATTAATGATAGGACAAAAATAAAAATTTTTTAAAAAAGTCAGTGCCATGGAGTCAGAACTGAATCATAGCCCAGCAAGTGTTTGGAGGTTGTAAAGAACACAAGCCCACTCACCAGGGCCTGGGTGATTTAAACAAGAGACTCCTAGCTCATAACTAATGAAATAAGAACAGCCAATGAGCTTACATTTGATTGCTAACAAAATAAAAAATAATTAAACAGTTTACACTCAATTTTCAGTTTAATCAAAACAACCTACACTCCAGAATCCAACTGTTCCATAATCTGTATGTTGAACAAATTATTTGAGAAGCTGGACTCTGTGAAGAAGAGTGTGGCAGCCGGATTGGAAAGAGCCTCATCAATAACCTATGTTATGCAGATGACACAGCTTTGCTGAAAGTGAGGAGGACTTGACACACTTCTTGCAGAAGATTAAGGAATGCAGCCTTCAGAATGGATTGCACCTCAATGTCAAGAAAACAAAGATTTTTACCACTGTGTAGATAGGCAGTGTCATGATGGATGGAGATGAAATTGAAACTGTCAACAGCTTCATTTTGCTTGGATTCACAGTTTGGTGTTTTTGTTTTTTGTTGTGGGTTTTTTTTTGTGTGTGATGAAGAGTCCTTTTTTTTTCCTTCACAGTTTTCAAGGAGATTTTAAAGTTTCACAATGAAATAGCATTTAGAAAATAGCTACTATGTGGGAAAAATCATATAATTGTTGAGCCTTGTTTCTCAAATTATTTTAAAAGGTCTCACAGTCTAGTACCCTTCATTTTATTTCTCTGGAAAACGTGAAGGGTTTTTTTTTGTTCCACATCTTTTATTACTGTTATTAATTTGAATGGAAATTTATAGAGACTTTGGATTTCCATTCATTCATTGGTGCACTCTTCTCCCTGCCTACCCTTCCCCCAGGGTCGCTCTTCTCTTTGAAAATTAAAAGGAAAACTCTTTCATTGTTGTACAATCCCTCTCCCTAAGTCCACTCCACTATGCAGCCTTCATTCTGGACTCCTGTCATGACAATAATACCTAAGCATATATCCCTTTTGAACAGTTCTCTCCCTCATCTGTTTCAATGCAGTCTGCACAATCTATCCCATCTTTCTCAGTCTCCGCCTAGCCCCAATGTCAGTCCCATTTTACAACAGTGGCACTGTGCAGTATTTGTCCTTTTGTGACTGAGATATTTCACTCAGAATAACGTCCTCCAGGGTCACCCATTTTGTATAATATTTCATAAGTTCTTTGTTTTCTAAATGCAACATAGTATTCCATTCATTTGTTGATGGGCACTTAGGTTGTTTCCAACTTTTTACTATTGTGAACAAAGGTACAATAAACATTGATGTGCATATATCTGCTTGAGTGGCAGTTATGGTTTCTTTGGGGTATATCCCCAGTAGTAGAATTGCTGGGTCAAATGGTATTTCTATTTGCAACTTTTTGAGAAAGTGCCATACCGCCTTCCACAGTGGGTGCACCATTTTACACTTCCACCAACAGTGAATAAGGGTTCCAGTTTCTCCACAACCTCGCCAGCATTTGTTGCTTGCTGTTCTGTTAAATTTTGCTATTCTTACTGGGGTGACACGATATCTCATAGTTGGTTTGATTTGCATCTCTCTTAGAGCTAGGGGTTTTGAACATTTCTTTATGTGTTTGTTTTTCATCTGAATGTCTTTGGTGAAGTGTCTGTTCATATCCTGTGCTCATTTTCAATTGGGTTGTTTATCTTGTTGTGGTGCTTGAGTATTTTATAAATTCTAGATATAAGGCTGTTAACTGACATATCATTACCAAATACATTTTCCCAGTCTGTGGCTTCCCCTTTTACCCTGTTGGAGAAGATTCTGGATGTTCATAGGGATTTTATTCTTAGAAGGTCCCATTCATTTATTTTATCCTCTCCTGGTTGTATATTTTCCAGGATGCTTGGAAAACTTTTTACTTTGTGGATTAAGACTTCTAGAGTTCTTCCAAGCTTTTCTTTGATAAAATTTATAGTCCTTGGTTTTAGTCCTAGGTCCATTATCCACTTTAAATTGGTTTTTGTATATGGAGTGAGGTGTGGATCTTGCTTAAGTTTTATGCAGAAAATTTTTGAATTTTGCCAACACCATTTGTTAAAATGGCTGTTGTTTCCCCACTTAACTGATTTCATCTCCTTGTCAAAAATCAGTTGACTTAGGTAGATGGTCTGATTTCTGGATTCTCAATTCTATTCCACTGATCTATGTGTCTGTCATTGTACCAGTACCATGCTGTCTTAACCACCATGGCAGTGTCGTAGGTTTTGAAATCAGGGAGTGAGATTCTGCCTGTTTCTCTTCTTAACACGTTGCCACACACTCAAATTGATGCCCGTGCTTAGAAACAATTTTGCTGTCATATGTGGCAACGTGTTAAGGAGTATTTTACTTATTTGGGGCCTCTTTCCATTCCAAATGAAACTGAAGATTGCCTTTTCCATTTTGTTGAAGGATGGGATTGGTATTTGTATTAGGATTGCATCAAATGTGTAAATTGCCTTTGGTAGTATTGTCATTTTCACAATATAGAGTCTTTCTATCCATGAGTAAGGAATATTCTTTCATTTCTCCAGGTCTCTTTTTTTCTTGTAGTAAATGTTTTGTAATTTTCTTTGAATAGGTCCTTTGTGCTTCTGGTTAGATTTACTACCAATATTTAATCTTGTGATTAGCTATTGTGAAGGGTATTATCTCCAGCTCTGTATTCTCTTTGTCACTGTATGTACAGAAATACAATTGATTTTTTTGTGTGTTGATCTTGTATCGTGCTACTTTGCTGAATTGGTCAACTATTTCCAATAGTTTTCTTGCTGAGTCTTTAGGGTTTTCTAAGTATATTATCATATCATCTGCATATAGAGATAATTTTACCTCCTTTTTGACAATTTAATATGGAATGCTTTGCAAATTTATGAGTCATCCTTGGTCATCATTTATGGGCCATGCTAATCTTCTCTGTATCATTTCAATTTGTTGAAGCAAGCACTGGATCCACATTCTTAATTAATTAATAACATTCTTGGTACCAGCAATCAGGAAATAAGGAAATGTGCTGCACTGGGAAAGTCTATGACATGGGACCTCTCCAAATTATTGAAGAGTAATGATGTCAGTTTGAGTACTAAGGTGTTTCTGATTCAGGCCACAATCTTTCCAATCACTTGTTATGTACCTGAAAGCTGAACAATGAATAAAGATGATAGAAGAAGAATTGATGCCTTTGAGCTCTGGTGTCGGAGAAGAGCACTGAACATCCCATGGACGATCAGGAGAACAAACACATATGTCTTGAAGAGGGTGCAGTTGGATGATTAGGTTTTATCTCACATATTTTGGGGGCATATTGGTAGGAGGGGCGATTCCTTGGAGAAGGGCATGATGCTGGAAAGGCTTGAGGGCCGGCAAAGGGGCGGAAGACCCTTGTCCAGGTAGATTGATGCGGTGACTACCCCAATGGGTTCTACTGTGTCAGGAAGTGTGAGGATGGCACAGAATAGGACAGGGTTCAGATCTTTTGTTCGTAGAGTTGCTGTGAGTTGTACTTGACTTGATGGCACTTAACAACGACAAATCACACAGGAGGGGCATTACTCACTTTTCTCCTTTAGTGGGTTCAAACAATCAGAGTGACAACTATAGTTGGTTTGCAGCACAACTCTCTACTCACTAGATCATCAGAGTTCCCTAGCACAAGAATAGGGTGAAGAAAGTAAGCTCAGTTACTAGTGACTATCTAGTTGTAATTGAAGCACCTGCATTTTTGACTTCTCTTTTAAAGAATAATTCTTTTCCCCCAAAAGATCTAGAGAAATAAGGCCGTGTTAGTCAATGATGCTATCTAGTTTATCATGTTGTTGTTGTTATGAGCCATCGAGTTACCTGTGGATCATAGTGATGCATGTACAATAGCCCTAAACCCTGCTCTATCTTGTGTCAATCTTATTTTCTCTGAAACACCCACTCCCATTACCCCAGTCACTGAATCAATCCATCTCATTGAGGATTTCCCTCTCTTGTACTGTCCCTCCACCTTTTCAAGCATGACATCCCTCTCTAAGGACTGGTCCCTCCTTGTAACATGTCTAAAATATGGAAGACAAAGCTTCAGAATCCTTGCCTCCAAGAAGCAGCCCGTTTTTATACTCTCTAGGATGAACCTGTTTGTTCTCAATCCATATTGAAGGCTACAGTCCTTGACCTTCTGCAGCAAGCACTTCAGGTCCTCCTCAGTTTCAGCAAGCCGAGTTGTATCATCTGCATAATGGAGATTTTTGGTAAGTCTCCAGTCCTGATGCCACATTTCTCCTCATAGTGCTCAGCTTCCCAGATTAACTGTTCTACATATATATTGAAAAGTTATGGAGATAGGACACATCACTGACATGTACTCTTCTCAGTTTTGAACCATGCAGTGATTTCTTGCTCTGTTCAGATAACTGCCTCCTTGTCCACATATAGGTTTTGTGTAAGCATGATCAAGTGTTCTGGGATTTCCTTTCTTCTCAGCGTCAGGAATAGTTTTTTTGTGGTCTACACAGTCAAATACCTTTGCATAGTCAATGAAAGACAAACAAACATTCTTTTGGTATTCCCTGCTTTCAGCCAAAAGTTTATAATGGTGAGTATAAATATGTCTTCTACTGGATTGTCTTTGTGTATAAAGGATAATGAAAACCGTTATTATTTGTTAACAGTATCCTACATGTTACTGTATGAGGCCATGTTATTTGTAAGAGTTATCATTCTTGATATCAGAAGAATCTGGGCTGAAAACAGAGAATTCCAGAAAAAAACCCATTCATTTATTATAGACTATACACAGGCATTTGACTGTATTTGTCATAACATATTAACACTTAAAAGAAAGGGAATCCCAGAAAACTAAATTGTACTCATGTGAAACTTATGCATAGACTAAGAAGTAATTGTCCAAACTGAAAAAAGGAATACTGATTTAAAATCAGGAAAAGTGTGCATTTGGCCATCTTTTCTCCATACCTATCTAATCTGTATGATGAGCAGATCATTCAAGAAGTTGGACTACATAAAGAAAAATATGACATCAGGGCTTCTAACACTTTATGTCTGAATTGAGACTACTCATTTTTCTCCAACAAAGTAGTTTATGGTTTCAAACTGAGTACCTTTCTACTTGCAGCCTGACAAATTACTCCTTACACTACTGTGGAATTTGTCCCTCAACATGACTTTTTTAGTGTAGATGACTGACTTTGTGGAGGGACAGGACTGCAAGGGAGGCATGTTGGCCTATCTACAAAGTGATTGGCTATCTATAATTCTACAAGGGGATTGACTGATCTCAACATATAAGAGGATTGACTAGCCTTGCCAATAAATTGAACAGTTCCAGCTGTAGGAAATAGGATTTTTTTTCTCCCACTAGAAGGACATTTTCCACCAACAGAAGGATTTCTTCCCCTATTAGAAAGAATTCTCCCACCAGAAGAAATTCTTCCTGCACCAGAAGAGATGGAATTCTTCATCTATCCAGGGAGGAGAGATCTCCCTCAGCCCAGTGAAATGATGGTTCTGTTTCAGTATGGCAGCAACAGTTATGGCTGAACTGGAGGATTGGATATTAGATGGGACTTTGGTCTGGGGAAGCCAGTGTTGGCAGGACTGAGAATATTGTTGGACAATTAGAGCCACAAAGCTCAAGGCTGAGGTACCTGCGTGCACATTCTGGGACCTGTCTCAGCTGTATTTTGTTATTAATCTGAATAATAAGCTTTTAACTCTCCCACTATGGTTCTCTCCCATCTTTGAGCTATCACATCAGATTTTGAAACCAGCCAAACAGTGAGATTGGTGTTAAGATGAGTATAAGGAGACATGTGATCTTGGGTGGGAGGGGGAAATGTCTGAATTCATGGACATTTGTATTATTGATGCTGTAGGAGATGATGGTTTCCTCCTGTGTAGTTGATAAAGGTTCTTGCTCTTTTTACAATTATTTTGACAGTAGGTGTGTCAGAGACAATAAGATTGAATCAGGATAGAGCAGGGCTCAGAGCTGTTGTACATAGGGTACATAGGGGCTCTATGAGCTGTAAGTGACTTGACAGCACATAGCAGCAACATGCAAAAGGAAAAAGAAAAGGAAATAGGACACATACTTGGCATGCACATACCCAATTTTGAACCATGCAATGTTTCCTTCCTCTGTTCTGACGACTGCATCCTGGTCCAAGTATAAGCACAATCAAAACCTCCAGATTTTGCATAAGTGCAATCAAGTGTTCTGGGATTCCCACTCTTCTCAGAGTCAGCCACAGTTTCTTGTGATCCACATAGTCAAATGCTTTTACATAGTTGTCAATGAAACACAGATAGACATTCCTCTGGTACTCCCTACTTTCAGCCAAGATCCATCTAACATTAGCTATACTATCCCTAGTACTTCGGCCTCTTCTAAACCCAGCCTACACATCTCTCAGTTCTCTTTTGATGTGCTATTTTAGTTGTTTTTGGATACTCTTCAGCAGAATCTTGCTTGCATGTGATATTGTGGATCACCTTTCTTTGTAATGGGAACAAATACACAAATTATGGCAACAAGATTAGAGGATACCTCATCAACAGCCTGCGTTATGCAGATAATAGAGCCTTGTTTGCTGAAACTGAGTGGGACCTGAAGTGCTTGCTGCAGAAGATCAAGGATTGTAGTCTTAAGTATGTATTGAAGCTCAACATCAAGAAAACAAAAATTCTCACTAACGGACTGATTGGCAGCATTTTGATAAAGAGTGAGGAGATAGAGATTATTAAAAGCTGCAGTTGGCTTGTCTCCACAATCAACACTCTTCATACCAGCAGCCAGGAAATAAAAAGATTAATTGCATTGGGAAAGTCTGCTGTAAGGGACCTCTCCAGTACGGAAGAACAAGGATGTCAGTCTGAAGACTAAGATATGCCTGATCTAGGCTGTGGTCATTGCAGTCACTTGCTATGCATCAGAAAGCTGGACAATGACTAAGGATGATAGAAGCAGAATTGGTGCCTTTGAGTCGTGGTGCTGGAGAAGAGTACTGAATATACCATGGACTTCCAGGAGAACAAACAAGTTCATCGTGGAGAGGGTGAAACCAGGCTGCTCCTTGGAGGCAAGGATTCTGAGGCTTCGTCTGACATACTTTGGGCATGTTGCAAGGAGGGACTAGTCCTTAGAGAGGGACATCATGCTTCAAAGTATGGAGCAACAGTGCAGGAGAGGAAGACCCTTGATGAGATATATTGATTCAGTGACTGGGGTAACGGGGTAGGTGTGTCAGAGACAATGAGATTGGCTCAGGATAGAACAGGGTTCAGAGATGTTGTACATAGCGTTGCTATGAGTCGCAAGTGATTCGATGGCATTTAACAACAATCTAAAAAAATGTACCATGTCAAGATTTAACACAAAAATTTTATTTCTCTTTGTAGCTCACATCTTGACTGGCCCTTCCAATTCTCAGAGAAAAAAATGTTAGTTATTTCTTCTGTATTGGATAATTAAATTTTATATAATAATTTATATGCTCCACTGTACTAACACTCAAAACAATCTCAGTGTGTCCTGAATTGAGGAAATCCACTGTCAAGGACTTCTCCAGAGTTCTAAGAGCAAGGATATCAGTTTATGACTAAATTCTGTCTGACTTAAGCCATAGTACTGTAATTTGCTTCATAAACATATATTTTGCTTCATATTAATATATTGAAAAAAAAAGTCAAGAAGAATTAATAGCTTTGAATTGTAGTGTAGAAGAATATTAACTGTACCGTGCACTCTCAACAAACAAATCTGTTCTGGAGAAAGTGAAACAAATGTGCTCTTTAAAGGCAAGCATAGAAGAAAGTAAAAGTAAAAGGTCATGTAATTTGAGTATGTTTTCAAAAGGTGCTAGTCATAATGGGAGAAGCCGATAGACCCTATAAGTGCAATAATGGATTTGAGCATGGTGGATATTGTGAGGAATGCACAAGGTAGGGCAAAGTTTTGACTTGTTCTTTGTTGTTGTTGTTGTTATGTGCTGTCGATTCACTTGCGACTCACAGCGACCTTATGTACAACAGCCTTCTCTGTTGTAAACTCCTCTCTGTCCTGTGTCAATTGCACCATCTCCGATACACCCATCCCAACTGCCCCAGTCACTGAATCAATCCACCTCATAGAGGCCCTTCCCCTCCTGCGCTGTCCCTCCACCCTCCCGAACATGATGTCCCTCCCCAAGGACCGGTCCCTCCTTACAACAAGTCCAAAGTATGTTAGACGGAGCCTCAGAATCCTTGCCTCCAAGGAGCCACCCGGTTTGACCCTTTCCAGGATGAATCTGTTTGTTTTCCTAGCAGTCCATGGTACCCTCAATACTCTTCTCCAGCACCACAGCTCAAAGGCATCAATTCTCCTTTTGTCCTCCTTAATCATTGTCGAACTCTCTGATACTTAAGTGATAGCAAAGACCATGGCCTGTATCAGATGCACCTTAGTCTCCAGAGAGACACCATTGCTCTTCAGTACTTTGGAGAGGTCCCTAACAGCAGACTTTCCCATGGAAATGTGCCTTTTATTTTCCTGGCTACTGGTGCTGAGAGCGTTGACTGTAGAGTCAAGCAAACTGAAGCTGTGAACAATCTCAATCTCTTCGCCATCCATCCTGATGCTGCCAATTGGTCCAGTGGTGAGAATCTTTGTCTTCTTGACATTGAGCCTCAGTCCATACCGAAGGCTGCAGTTCTTGACCCTCCGCAGCAAGTCCATGAGGTCCTCCTCAGTTTCAGCAAGCAGGGTTGTGTCATCTGCATAACACAGATTGTTAATAGATCTTCCACCAATCCTGATGCCACAATTCTCCTCATAGAGTCCAGCCTCTCAGATAATCTGCTCTGCATACATGTTGAAAAGGTGTGGAGACAGGATGCATCCCTGGCGTACACCCTTCCAAATTTTGAACCATGCAGTGTTACCCTGCTGTGTTCTGACAACTGCCTCTTGGTCCAAGTATAGGTCACACATTAACACGATCATGTGTTCTGGGATTCCCATTCTTCTCAGAGTCAGCCACAGTTTGTTATGATCCACACATTCAAACGCCTTTGCATAGTCAATGAAACACAGATCGACATTCCTCTGGTACTCCCTGCTTTCAGCCAAGATCCATCTAACATTAGTTACAATATCCCTAGTACCACGACCCCTTCTAAACCCAGTCTGGATTTCTGACAGTGCCAGTCGTTTTTGGATAATCTTCAGTAGAATCTTGCTTGCATGTGAAATTAATGAGATTATTCTATAGTTTCCACACTCTATTGGGTCACCCTTCTTTGAGATGGGAACAAATATAGATCTCTTCCAGCCAGTTGACCAAGTGGTTGTTCTCCAGATTTCTTGGCACAACTTGGTGAGTACATCCAGGGCAGCATCTGTTAGCTGAAATATGTCAATTGGTATACTGTCTATAGGATTGCTAAAAGTTAGAGTCCAAATCATAATCACAGTTACTTCCTACGCATCTGAAAATTGGACATTGAATGATGACAGAAGATGCCTTTGAGTTTTGGTGGTGGATTAGAATACTAAATGTCCCATGACCTTCCAAAAGAACAAACAAATATGTTTTGGAGAGGGGGAAGGCAATGGGTTCCCTAGAGGGAAGGATGATAAAACTTAATCTATCATACTTTGGCATGTCACTAGGAGGGACTGATAATTGGCAAGGGACATCAAGCTTACAAAAGTAGAGGTTTAGCAAAGGAGGGGAAGGTCCTTAAAAAGATGGATTGGTACAGTGACCTTAACAATAGGTCCAAGATTTGCAAAGATGATGAGGATAGGGTAAGGTTCACATCTGCCATTCATAAGATTACTATGAGCCTGAAGTCAACTTGACAGCACCTAACAACAACAACAACAGCAACAACAACAACAACAACAACAGCAGCAGCAGCAGCAGCCAGTCAGAACCAGCTTGATGGCACCTACAATAACAGCAGGGATACATTGTATAGTTTTAAAAGTATTTTTATTTGATGTATTTGCTTGTTGTTGTTATGTGCTGTCGAATCGTTTGCGACTCATAGCGACCCTAAGTACAACAGCCCAAAACTCTGCTCTGTCCTGTGCCAATCGCACTGTTTCTGACACACCCATCACTGAATCAATCCATCTCATAGAGGGCCTTCCCCTCCTGTGCTGTCCCTCCACCCTCCCAAGCATGATGTCCCTCTCCAAGGGCTGATCTCTCCTTACAACATGTCCAAAATATGTTAGATGGAACCTCAGAATCCTTGTATTTACTTAAGATACTAAAATTCAATCAATGCTACATGTGATTTTGTACTTGTTTTTATGGATTTAATATGACTCTAAGGCATTTGACTGTGGATTACAACAAATTTTGGCTAACCTTGAGAAAAATAGAAATTCCAGAACATTTGGTTGTGCTCATATAAAACCTATACTTGGACCAAGAAGTAGTTGCCAGAACAGTGCAAAGAAACACTACATGGTTCAAAATCAGGAAAAGAATGTGTCAGGGATGTGTACTCTCTCCATACATTTTCAATCTATGTGTGGAAAAGATCATTTGGGAGACTGGACTTTATAAGGAGGAATGGGGCATCAGGACTGAAGTAACATGAGTTACAGAGATGACACAATTTGCTGCTGAAAATGAGGAGGATCTGAAGCATTTGTTTCAGAAGTCAAGGATTATGGTCCTCAATATATATTGAAGCTCAACATAAAAGAACTCAGATTTTAACCACTGGGACTTTTAGGAGCATCGTGATAGATGGTGAAGAGACTGAGATTGTCAACAGCTTCAGCTTGCTTAGTTCCACAATCAACAATCCTGCTATTAGCTGCCAGGAATTCAAACAATGAATTGCATTGGGAAAATCTACTGTCAAGCATCTCCAGAATACTGATGTCAGTTTAGAGACTAAGGTGCAACTGATCCAAGGCATGGATAGTCTTCGCAGTTACATGCTATAAATCAGAGAGCTGGGTAGTGACTAAGGATTATCAAAGAAGATTCGATGCCTTTAAGTTGTGGTGCTGGAGAAGAGTATTGAACATACACCATGGACTGCCAAGAGAATAAACAGGTGTAGCCTAGAGAGGGTGAAACCAAGCTATTTCCTAGAGTCAAAGATTCTGAAGCCCCATCCCACATACTTTGGGCATGTTGCCAGGAGGGACCAGTCCTTAGAGAAGGATATCATAATTGGAAAGATAGAGGTACAGCACTAGAAAGAAGACTCTGGATGAGATGTACTGACACAGTAACTGGGGAAGTGAGGTAGATATGTCAGAGGCAGTGAGATTGGCTCAGGATGGAGCAGGGTACAGATCTATTGTCCACAGGGTCACTAAGAGTTATAGGTAAACCAATGGCACATAACAACAACAACAACAACAACAACAACAACCAACAACAACAACAACAACAACCTATGACTCTGGTTACATAAATCTCTTTTATTCCTTTGAATAACTGCATATTTAACTGTATGAGCATGTCTTAATTTTTTTGCTATTTCTCCATTGATGGAAAAATGTAGAGGTTTCTATTGTTCTTTCAGACAGAACACTGCATGGTTTAAAATCTGGATGGGTGTGTGATCAGGGTTGTATCCTTTCTCCATACCATATTTTGTCTATATGTTGGGAAATAACTTATAAAGCTGGACTTTATGAGCAGAATTGTGGAATCAAGATCAGAGGAAGACATCCACAACCTACGTTAGATGGATGATACATCCTTGCTTGCTGAAAGTGAGGAGGACTTGAAGCATTTGATGCTGCTGATCAAAGACTACAGACTTTCATATGGATTACATTTCAATATCAAGAAAAGAAACATCTTTACCACCAATAGGCAACATCATGATGGATGAAGAAAGGTTTGAAACTGTCAGTGATTATGTCTTACTTGGATCCACAATCAACACCCTTGGTACCAGCAGTCAGGATATCAGGAGATGTATTGTTTTGGGCAATTCCACTGTCCAGGACCTCTCCAAAATACTGAAGAGCAACGGTGTCAGCTTCAAGACTAAAATAGGACTGACTCAGGTTGTTGTTATGTGCCATCGAGTTGTTTGCGACTCATAGAGACCCTATGTTCAAGAGCCCTAAAAGCCATTCTATCCTGTGCCAACCTCACTGTCTCAAACACATTCATTCCCACGACTCCACTCACAGAATCGATCCATGTCATCGAGGGTCTTCCTCTCCTGCGCCGTCCCTCCACTCTCCCAAACATGATGTCCCTCTCCAAGGACCAGTCCCTCCTTGCAACATGCCCAAAGTATGTCAGACGAAGCTTCAGAATCCTTGACTCCAGGGAACAGGTTATCTTTTTTTGTAATTCCTTGTTATGCATCTGAGAGCTGGACAATGGGTAAGAATGACATAAGAAGAATTAATACATTTGAATTGTGATGTTGGAGAAGAATACACAACATCCCAGGGTCTGTCAAAAGAACAAACAGGTATTACTTGGAAAAGATACAGCCACAGTGCTCCTTCCTAGAAAAGGATGGTAAGGCTTCATATGTCATACTTTGCTTTTTTAAAATTGTGGTTTTTATGAAAGTTTACATTTTTATTCTTTCATTGATGCATATTTTCCTTCCTTCTCCTCACTTTGTCCTTCTCCAGTTCACTTTGTAATACATCTCTTACTATAGAGTGTTGTTATACATATAATACCTAATCATAGATTCCCTTCAGACAGTCCTTTCCTTCATCTCTTCCACTGTGGCTGACTCTAAGCAGTGTTCATTAGCTATCTATTCTTTCTTTATTCTCTCCTCCATGCCTGTGTTAATCCTTTTTTTATAATAGCAGTCTCATGCAGTATTTGTCCTTTTGTGACCGAGATACTTAATTCAGGATAAAATCTTCCAGATTTATTCATGTTGTGTAGTTTTTTACAAGTTCTTTGAACTTTCATTCACTGCTGGTGGGAATTTAAAATAGTACAAACACTATAAAAGGTGGTGTGACACTTTATCAAAAAGTTGTAAATAGAAATACCATTTGGCTCTGCTATCCCACTACTGGGAGTATATTTTAAAAAATCAGGATCTTAATTCAAACAGATGAATGCACACCCAGGTTTACTGCAGAGACAAAAAAGTCAAGAGATGGAAGCTGCCCAACTGCCCATCAAGAAATTAATGGATGGAAAAACTATGGTCATCCTTTGGACATGTTGCTAGGAAAGACTGTTCCTTGGAAAGGGATATCATGCTTGTAAAGGTGGAGGGTCAGTGAAAGAGAAGAAGACCCCAACAAGATGGGTTGACACAGTGACTGCAGCAATTATGAGAGACATTGAGGATGGCACAGGATAGGACAGGATTCAGATCTGTTGTTCATAAAGCCACTATGAGTTCTACTCAACTCAAAGACCCCTAACATAACAACAATAATATTTTTCTTTCATCCAAAACAATGCTAAATAAATTTATATGATTATGTCCATAGAGTGGGTACCTTCTCGATGTCACAGAGTCAGTAACTAGCCGAGGGCTGGGACCAAACTTAAGCCACAGTATTATCAAATGACATTCACCCTCATGTCTGTCTCTAGAGCTTATAATCTTACTACCAGTTCACTTTACCTTCTCAGGAGACACATTGAATTTCAACATCACCAGATTTCCTTATATAAGAGTGTTTTTCATACTATGATCTAAAGTGAAAAGGGTGATCTTTAGTAAGAGAGAAATTCTAGACATGAAATGAAAGTTTTGTGAAATAATCCTTGTGTTTATAATCTGTGGTAGCTGTTGTTGTTACGAGCCAACAAGTCGCTTGCAACACATTGTCACCCTATGTACAACAACACTGAAACCTGCTCTAACCTGTGCCAACTTTACCGCCTCTGATACACCTGTCCTCATTACCCCAGTCACTGTATCAATTCATCTCATCGATAGTCTCCCTTTCTTTCTCTGTCCCTCCATTCTTCCAAACATGATGTTCTTCTCCAAGAATTGGTCCATCCTTGGAACATGCCCAAAGTATGTTAAATGAATCATCAGAATCCTTGCCTCCAAAGAGCAGACTGGCTTCACCCTCTCTAGGATGAACCTGTTTGTTCTTCTGGCAATCTATGGTATATTCAATACTCTTCTCCAGCACCACAGCTCAATGGCATCAGTTCTTTTTCTATCATCCATAGTCATTGCCCAGGTCTCTGATGCATAGCAAGCAATTGTGAAGACTATGGCCTGGATCAGGTGCACCTTAGTTTCCACACTGACATCTTTGCTCTTTAGTATTCTGGAGAGGTCCCTGACAGCTAACTTTCCCAAAGCAATTCATCTCTTAAATTCCTGGCTACTGGTACCACTCTTCTGTTGATTGTGGAGTCAAGTAAACGAAAGCTGTTAACAATCTCAATCTCTTCAACATCTGTTACAATGCTGCCAATCAGCACAGTGGTGAGAATCTTTGTTTTCTTAATGTTGAGCTTCAATCCGTATTGAAGACTATATTCTTTGACTTTCTGCAGTAAGCACTTGAGGTGCTCCCCAGTTTCAGGAAGCAGGATTATGTCATCTGCATAACACAGATTGTTGATGAATCTTCCTCGAATCCTTATACCACATTTCTCCTCATATATATCCCAGTTGTTCTGTTATGCCTATAGATTGAAAAGGTATGGAGACAGAATGAACTCCTGGTGTACACTTTTCCTAATTTTGAAGCATGCTGTGTCTCCTTGCTCTGTTCTTATGACTGCTTCCTGGTTCAAGTATAGGTTTCACATAAGCACAATCAAATGTTCTGTAATTCCTATTCTTAGAGTCAGCCACAGTTTGTTGTTTATCCACACAGTCAAATGCCTTTGCGTAGTCACTGAAACACAGATAGACATTCCTCTGGTACTCTCTGCTTTTTATACCTTGATATTTTATCTTCCTGTTTTATTCTATTCCATTTTAGGTTCCAAAAATACTGGTTTTAGAGTTCAAGTTGATTTCAGGCCTGTAGTTTACAAGCTGCACTGCAATTTCAAAGGCACACAGTTCAAAGACTCCAGCTGCTCCGCGGGAAGAGGATGGACAATCTTCTCCTGTTCAATTAGCTGCCTCTGAAAACCCTCCAGAGCTTTGGCTTTGGTTCGGTTCTGACTCTATGGTACACAACAACAACAACAATGTAATATTTGTGGGAGAAGGATGGGCAATCTCCTCCCATGTTACAAATTGCCTTTGAAAACCTGACAGAGGCATAATATATACTGTTTCACTGTTGTGGAAACCCTGAAACATGTGGCCTAATAGAGACTGAACTTAGTTATGAGTTATGTGGTCTAATCCATACATTTTGCTCATTTACTCTTTCATTCTGTGCAAATATTCTATAGCTCATTTCCTTACTCTCTTTCCTCTTGCTAACACTTGGAGTTCCTGGATGGTATTTAAGATTCTTTAGTGTCATTGGTTGCTAAATGAAAGACTAGAGATTTTGCATCTTCCTAGAGGTGCCTTAAGATAGGGTTCGGATCCGTTGGTTCTAAGGTCACTATGAGTTGTACTCAACTTGATGGCATCTAACAGCAACAAAAGGAGGTGCCTTGGAACAATATCTTGGTGAACTACTTCTGCATCTGTTAAAAATCTTAGTGAATGCATTGGGCCCTGATGCACATGTGGTCTCATGGGTTGACTAGCCTGGATGGCAACTTTTCTCCCTCCTTTTTTTTTACTCCTACTTATGCTGGTTTGATTTTCTTTGGTTTTTAATTTTTTTTAATTTTAATGGTTTAATTCACTAAATCTGTTGGCTCTAATATGTTGTTTGGTTCCTCCTCTAAGAAAACCACAACTTTTATTCACAAAAGTTCTCCAGTGGGCATCACAACAACTTAACTCAAGAAATGGCTTTGGTAGAAGGTTCAAGCACATCATTGAAAGGGAAGAGCTTTAAGGAGCAAGATTGGCTTTTAGGCCACATTATATGAGAGGTAGTTTACATTGTGGAAATTATCATCCTTACATTATTCATGATGTAAGAGTTTGGTGTCTGACATGAGTATTGATATATTGCAATAGGAAAGGGTGAGATGCATTTATATAATCGATCACTGTTAAAAGTATGATCCTTTTAGTCCTTTGCTGAAATGTATTGTGACCCTTTCTACCCATCTCACATGGCTTGATGCTGTTGTTGTTATTATTATGTGCCATTGAGTCAGAGCAAACCCATAGCTGACCTCCTGGTGGGTTTAGGAGATTGCGCTGTTCCCATGGAACAGCTTGTGTATTTGAACTGTGTACCTTCGGGACTGTAGTGCAGCTCCTCAGAGAGGGATATCATGCTCGGAAAAGTGGAGGGACTGTGAAGAGAGGAAGTCCCTCAACCAGGTGCTTTGCACACAGTGACTGCAGCCATGAATTTGAGTGTGTCAGAGATTGTGAGGATGGCACAGGATAAGACAAGGTTCAGATCTGTTGTTCTGAGGGTAGCTATGAGTTGTACTCAACTCACTGACAGCCAACAGCAACCACCACCACCCATATCACACCACTCATAGTCACCTGACTTATGTTACAACTATTGGAGAAAGATGCACTTTAAAAAAATAGAAAAATATGAATATATTTGCATGTAATGTCGTTTCTCTGCTAATGATACTTATTTTTCAATGACTAAAATCACTCACTCACATTCATTGTTGTTGCATTGGGGCAACTTCCCAGCTGACAGCAGATCTCTATGGGTGTAGATCACATGGGAGGATATTGTCTATCTTTCTCCCACAAGGTTGCTGGTGGATTAAAAAATGTCAAAGAGGCACTTTGTGTCAGCAGGGAGGCCCTTGGGTCAGTGGAGTAACTGCCCATGAACTAGGAATCCAGAGCTCTCTAATTCCTAAAATAATAAGTATTTATTATAAAACTCTTGACTATTCAGGTGGATAAAGAATAAAAAGGGAATACACTTTAATTCCAAGAGGTTTAGAAGTTGTGTTAATTTAGAAGTATATAGAATAAAGTATGACTTCTTTACCCCTCAACAACTTACATATTAGACTTTTTTAAAAATATATACTTTCTTTCTTCCCCCCGACCCCTTGCTGTGTTCCATCGAATTGGATCCTATTGGTATGGGAGGAGACTGTCCCTCCTCCAGTGGAGCACCTGGTGGATTTGAACTGCGCACCTTTGGGATTGCAGTGCAGCTTCTTGCCACTAGGTCACCAGAGCTCCCTACATATTTTAATCTGATGACATAATTAAAATGAAGTTAAATAAAATTTCACTTTTTCTTGATATTTTAAAAATTGGTGAGAGATTTAATCAGATTCTGAAGAAAGTGCAATAATGTCAGTCTGGAGATTAAAGTGCACCTGATCTAAGACATGTTCTTTGTAATTACTTGACTGAAGAAGATTTGGTGCCTTTGAGTTGTGGTGCTGGAGAAGAGTAGTGAGCATGGACTGCCAAGAGAATAAACAGGTTTCTCCTAGAGATGGTGAAATCAAGCTGCTCCTTAGAGGCAAGGATTTTGAAGCTCTGTCTCATATGCTTTGGGCATGTTGTCTGGAGGGACCAGTTGTTGGAAAAGGACATCATGCTTGAAAGGTGGAAGGGCAGTGCAGGACAATATGTCCCTCGATGAGATGGATTGATACAGTGTGTGAGACAATGGGGGGCAGGTGTGTCAAAAACAATGAAACTGGCTCAGGATAGAACAAAATTCAGAGAGGGGTATATTTATCTATTGTAATATAACAAAGCCATTCAAAACTCAGTGGTTTAAGTTAACAAATGTCTGTGGACTGGGTTTGACTAGGTAGTTCTGCTGAGTCTTGTCCAAGGGTGATTATGAAGCTGCAGTTATCTGAAGGTTGGCTAGGGGTGCAAGGAAATATAAGAGGACATTTTCTCCCCACAGTATCTGATCTCTGTCTGAATTGTTAGGATACTTGGAGGCTGACTATGAATCAATCTCCCTTTCGTATTTCATAGTCTTTGTAGTAGCTGGACTGCTTTAACTGAATGACTTACAGTTCAGGGGGAATGAAAACACAAACTCCCTTGCCTCTTATGATCTAAGTTGGAGCTGAGAAATCATTGCTTTTACCATGTTTTATTGGCTTAAGAGAGTCACAAGGTCAGACCAGATTCTATGTGGAAGAAAACACAAACTCCATAATGAGTGGAACTGCAACAAATTTGCACCATTTAATATTTGTCAAAGATATATAATACATTCCAACACAGGTAATACTAATCCCTGAAATAGTCATTATATTTTTGTTATTCATTGCCATCGAGTCGAGAACAACTCATAGTGACCATATGAACAAAAGGCCTGACGCCTTTCTTAACTATTGTCATTTCTCCTGGTTCATAGAGTTTCCAGATGCATGTGGTTTAGGAAGTGGATGTCACGGCTGCATGTTCATACCTGATAGCAAGAACTCTATCTGGTGTCACGGTCCATGGGGAATTGCCCTGCTAACCCAACAATGGTGCCATGCTAGCAATTTGAACCCCCGAGTGACTCAGTGGGAGAAACATGAGCAAACCTCACTCATTAGATTTGCCACCTCTGAAAACTGCAAGGATGATCTGTTATGAGTAGGTTTCCACTCAATAGCAGGGAATTAAATTTTTGAATGAAAACTCAAATGATCTAATTTCAATGGCACCACAATGTCATTTTTTCTTGTTCAAAGTTAGTCATAAAATTTTGTAATTTGAGAAGACTTTACAGATCATCAAGTTCAATCAAATATCTTTGGACAAAAAAAAATGAACTTTAAATAAAAGCAAAGCTTTTTTTTTTTTTTTTTAAATCTGCCAAGTCTACTACATGGGGTGGCTAATTTGTTTATATGGCTAATTCCTTGTGACTTTGGTTTAAGGCAGGAACTAGGCAACCTGGAACACAGGACAAATTCATTTTTAAAGAAATTTAAGAGACAAAGTGATTCAGAGTATAGAAGTGCTTTCATATACACCCTTGTAAAGGGCTAGAGATGGAGACAATACAATATAGTTATTAGTATTATGAATGCTTGGGATTGAGGAAGGTCAGAAAATCTGCGGAGTGTGCTTTACCAAGTTTACAATTTTGCCCAAGAGAGGAAATTTACAAGGATTTTGCTATAACTCTATTCTCATCAGTCAGAGAAGTCTTCTTGGAACAAGTGTTTCAACATCCTTGGAAATAAGGAGCAGTTTTCTCATGAATTGCTTCGTTAATATACAGAAATGCTTGTTTCTACCCCTCAGAGTTTCTCTTTTTCATATCCTTTTATAAGCCTAAGGTTTGTGAAAAATTATATACGTGGCTAATTATCACCACTGTTTTTGTGAAGTTCCCCTTTCTTGTCTTCTGCTGTAGACTGAATCATGGTGCCCAAAAATATGTATTGCAATTTCTAACTTTTTGCCTAATTATAGTATAAGAAGGAATGGGCTTTGTTATGTTAATGAGGCATGATTAGTGTTGGTGTTGTTGTTGTTGTTTTTGTTATGTGCCCTCAAGTCGACTTTGACTCGTGACCACCCTCTGTACAATAACTCAGAACCCTGCCTTGTCCTGAGCCGGTCTTACTGTCTCTGAAACATCTGTCTTCATTGCCCCAGCCACTGTGCCAATCTATCTCAGTCAGGGTCTTCCTCTCCTGCACTGTCCTCCACCCTTCCAAACATGATGTCTTGCTTCAAAGACCAGTCCGTCTGGCCAACATGTCCAGTGTATGTGAGATGGAATTGCCTCCAAGAAGCAACTTGGCTTCACCCTCTACAGGACAGACTTGTTTGTTCACTTCGCTGTCCATGGAATGTTCGTTACTCTTCTCCAGCACCACAATTCAAAGGCATCAATTCTTCTTCTGTCATCCTTATTGTTGTCCAGCTCTCTGATACATAGCAAGTAATTGTGAAGACATGGCCTGGCTCACGTGCACCTTAGCCTCTTGACTGACATCATTGCTCTTCAGCACTCTGGAGAGGTTACTGACAGTAGACTTTCCCCATTGCAATTAGTATTTTCATTTCCCGACTGCTAATACCATGCATATTGTTTAGGGTAGATTGTGTTTTAAGCCAATCTCCTTTTAATTTTTTTTTATATCTTACTGTGGTTTATTTTCTCCCCTACAATCATCTCACTAATAACAACATTCGTGAAAGCATGTAAGCTTGCGACTTCATACCTCATCCCCTAATACGCCTCTTTTAGAGAGCCAATTTCTCATTTGCCTTTCCTTATCAAAGCAGTACTTTGAGGGGTGAAACATGTCCCTTTTGCTGAGGAATTCTCTGTTTAACCTGACAGCTATGAGCACCTGCCTCCAAAAGCAAAGTCCAGTCTAAAGCAAGTCATCAGGTTGCAGAAATCTACCCTAGGTCACAATATGAATCATCTTTTCTTCATCTGCTTGGGTTCCGGTCAGCTCATGCCCAGCTGTTCGTGGCTAGGTTCTCATTAGTATCAGCTGCAATCTCAAGAGTCCACATTTTCCTTTGCATTTATGACCTGCTAGTCTTCTTACTCAGCCCTAGCCCTCATAGGGTCAAGTCAATAAGTCAGGGGTCCTTACAACTCCCTGCTCCTCAAGCCAACAACTCCTCCCTGCTCATCCACTCATCTGTGCATGCTGGGTGGGGCAGCACTAAAGGAATGCTTCCAAGCTCAGCCTGTGTCTCCGTTATTGTATTCCTCCCACTTCCACGCCTGTGGATCCAGGTAATCGTTATGAGTGCATGTACTACAACCTCAAGTCTTGGAACTGGGTTCTGATGGACACCAACTTTACCCTGCTGCAGGAGCCAAACAGCTTGCTCCAGTTTGGAAAAGACAGTCTCTTCCTTTTCTTTTCCTTCTCTCTTTACCCGCTTGCTCTTCTTTCAAATGTGTATCTATCTCTTCACTCAAAGTTCCAATGTGAGTTCACAGATCTGTTCAAATGCAAATCTCATTAGAGTACTGGGGGACACATAATCTTTCCCCTTGTTAAGCCAATCTCTTCAGATAGAAGAGATTAAAAGTGAGAGTAGAGAGGAGTTAGAGGTAAAGACACATGGAGATGTCTAAGGAATCAAGAAGCAAAAAGGGAAGAGACAAGACCTTCCTCCAGAACCAGAAGAGAGGAAAAAGCTTCCCCTAGAGTTGGTGCTCTGAATTTTTACTTCAAGCTCCCTAAACTGAGAAAATAAATTTACTTTCTAGACCATCTTTACAAAGGTTTCTGTATAGCAATACTGGACATCTTTCTAAAGGGATATTTTTTGAGTGAGAAAAGATTGTGTTGTTGGTTCTCCTCTGTATTTTGGACTGTATGTTTTTGATGTAAGTTAGCATTCTAGTCTGTGTGTGTGTGTGTGTGTGTGTGTGTGTGTGTGTGTGTATGTGTGTTTTATTGGAATAGAATCAGTGAAGTGATAGTTACTGGTCTTTGACTCTAGGGCTTGCTAGAACTTATTTCATTTTGTATATGTACTTGCAAACTAGACTTGATGATTTTAGTCTTCTCATTTTCTGAAAATGATGGGAATGCTTTGAGGTATCGACATGCTTCAACACATTCTCATGGAGGCTTCGAGAAGAGCTAGGAACATTGTGAAACCTGTCCATTTTAGTTGGAGGAGGAAAGTTGTAAACATGAACTTGAGAAGTGAAGGACTTCCCCTTTGCTGTTGAACTGGCTGGTGCTATCACGTTTTCTTCTCAGTTTCGTTTCCCTCTGTCATTTTGTCACCTCATTTACCAGCCTACAGTTCATAGCAGGTACAAAAGAACAAGCTCCCTTTGTTTCAAAATTTTATAGGTCTTTTTTGAATCCAATCTTACTTATTCTTATCAGTGATTAGCATTGCAATCTCTTTTATTAAGAAAATTTGTGAGCATAGGAACACTAAAACACCTGATTTAACGAAATTCTTTTTCTTAAACATGGAATGATTTTGAATGATCCAAAGTTATTTGAAATAGCACATTATTTGATTGGGATAAGTGCTCAGGTTCTAGCCTGTTTCTCAATGTGAAAGATTTATGAGGTTTGGGGTTAGTTCACCATCCCAGGTTCTGCTTCAGTGATGCACTTTAGCTAGCTAAAATATTAATTATTTACCGAGTGGAAAAGAATAATTTCCTAGTCCCACATTTTACATTTACAAAAACTTTATATATTTATTTCAATAAAGCTAAGACAAAAGCATTTCTGCTCTCAATTTTATGTAATTTTTTTGTGGGACCCCACGTGACCTTTTTAGAAAAGCTGTATGCTGTTGATGTGTGCCTCTGCTCAATTAAATTTTTTTTCCTTTTAAACCTCATTAGAACATAACAGGGTAAATCAATATTTATTGGCTTACAATTGCGGTTTCTCATTTGTTCCACTGATCTGATGAGATGGCTTTTTTAACCCATTTGATGTTATTGGAATGAAAACTTTCTGGTCAGAAATGTCTTCAACTATTTGCCCTATCTGTAAATTTTTCTTTTTGTTCTTTATATACCTTTCCTCTCTTGTCTACTCACTGGAGGAAACACTATCTCTGAGCTGTACTGTTGTTATTGTCTATCATTGTGTTGATTATGACTCAGAGGCCCTACAAATAATGAGTACAAACCTTAAACTATCCTGAACCATCCTTATGGTCTCTATAGTGCTCAAGCTTATTGTATTAGTCATTGTATCAACCTATATTGTGGAGGGTCTTTTTCTTTTTCTCTAAGGCTCCACCTTTCCTAGCATGATGTCTCAAAACAAGGTTTTGTTTCTCCTGAGAATATGGCCAATGTAAATGAAATGCTTGGCACTCTTCTCTAAAGAGAAGTCGTTTCATTTGGAGGAAGAAAATTGTAAACATGAACTTGAGAAGTGAAGGATTTACCCTTTGTTGTTGAACTGGCTTAAACTATGCCCTTTTCTTCTCAGCACTTAACATTTCATGGATGGCCAAAAGAACAAATATGTCTTGGAGAGAGTGCAGCCTGACTTTTTGAAGCAAAGAAGGTAAAGTTTCACCTCACATACTTTGGGCATGTTGCGAGGAGGGGCTATTCCTTGGAGAGGGACATGATGCTTGGAAAGGTTGAGAGTCAGTGAAGGACAGGAAGACCCTCAGCTGGGTGAATTGACACAGTGATTGCCTCACCTGGTTCTAAAGCACCAAGAGGTGTGAGGATGGCACAGGATAGGGTTCAGATCTGTTGTTAATAGAGTCACTATGGATCATACTTGACTCAGGGCCACTTAACAACAACAAATGAGATGATGTTTCACCATCCTTGCCTCTATGGAGCACTCTGGTTGCCCTTCATTCAAGACAAATTTGTTTGTTCTTTTGGAGGTCCACAGTATATTCACAACTCTTCAACACCACAATTAAAAAGCATCAATTCTTTTTCAATTTTCTTTACTCAGTGATTGACTTTAAGATGCATAGAAAGCAATTAAAAATACTGTAGTTTGTATCAGGTGTCTTTGCTCTTTGGAACTTTGGAGAAGTCACTGACAGCAGATTTTCCCAGTGTAGCTTGTCTTGACTGCTGCTAGCATGGATGCTAATTATGAATCCAAGTGCAATTAGATAGATTTCAATTTCAATCTTTTCTCCGTCTATCATGACGTTATTGGCCTATTGATGAGTAATTTTGTGTTCTTGACTTTCAGATGCAACTTATATTGAAGGCTAAAGTCTTCTATCTTCTACTTTAAATCCTTCAAGTCTTCTTCACTTTCTGCCAGCTAAGTTGTGTCATTTGCAAAGTGAAAATTGTTGATGAGTTTTCCTCCAGTGCTCATGCACAGGAATTGCTGGAATACCAATTAGGTGTTTCAGGAAACAAATGCTACCCGAATTTGCTCACCAGTCTTTGACAACTAACATGGATGCAGCTAGATCAGGTGGGTGAAAGGTAAAAGATAAGTCATTTTCTCATATTCAATTTATTGCCTCTGAAAACCTGCTGAAGAATTAGCTGTGAGCCTGGTTCTGACTCGATAGAACACAACAACCACCATCCCTGGTCAACAACAAATTTATTCCCATATCAAACAAAAGTGACCCAACAGAATTTAGAAAACATTGAAAAATATCATTAACATCATTTACAGCTAGAATCTTGCTGAAGGTTTTTTAAAAAATGGCTGGAACATCACATACATGAAAAACTCCCAGAAATTCACCTGGATTTAGAAAAGGCTGTGAAATAAGAAATATCATTGCTAATGTCAGATGGTTGA
Source organism: Elephantulus edwardii (assembly GCF_000299155.1). Classification (NCBI taxonomy): domain Eukaryota; kingdom Metazoa; phylum Chordata; class Mammalia; order Macroscelidea; family Macroscelididae; genus Elephantulus; species Elephantulus edwardii. Next base: position 6,255,245 of record NW_006399829.1, on the reverse strand, counting down.
AAACTTAGAATATCAATAGAGAATACCAGAAAGATATTTTTTTAATTGAATGTACAAAGGAATTTTATTATGTGGATCATTATAAATTATAGCTAATACTAAGAAGAACTAGAACCCCAGAATACTTATTTATATTCATGTAAAACCTATACATAGACCAACAAGCAACTGTCTGACCAAAATAAGGGAACATCACATCCTTTAAAATCAGATTAAGTTCTCTAGTATTGTATCCTTTCTCCACACCTATTCAATCTGTATTTGTTGAGAAAATCATGTGAGAAGCTGGACTCCATGAAGGAAATGTAGCATCAGTACTGGAGAAAGACTCTTCAACAACCTGTGTTTTATACAGATGAACAACTTTGTATATAATAATATTGTCAGTATGTGATTATCAGTAAAAACAATATCTTAGTATTCTGAGTCCAATTGAATATCATTGACTGTAAGAAAAATATTGACCCAAGATATGACACACATCTACCAGGGCGTGAATTATTTGGAGTAATTCTGTGCTAGCATGGTCCTGTCATGAGTGTTTTCCTGCTATGACTTTGCTTCCATGGACTCAAGCAGCTGGAAGGGAGATTGGTAGCATTCATATAATGACTGAGCACCATAACAAGATAAGGGTAAATAACCCAATTGAAAAATGGACACAGGATATGAACAGATACTTCACCAAAGACGACATTCAGATGGCAAAGAAACACATGAAGAAATGTTCAAAATCCCTAGCTCTAAGAGAGATGCAAATCAAAACAATTATGATATATTATCTCACCCCAGTAAGAATAGTAAAACTTCACAGAGCAGCAAACATCAAAATGCTGGTGAGGTTGTGGAGAAACTTGAACCTTTATTCACTGTTGGTGGGAATGTAAAATGGTGCAACCACTATGGAAGGCTGTATGGTGCTTTCTCAAAAAGTTGGAAATAGAAATACCATTTGACCCAGTGTAATATACCCTAAAGAAACCATAACTGCCACCCAAGCATATATATGCACACCCATGTTTATTGTGACTTTGTTCACAATAGCAAATAGTTGGAAACACGCTAAATGCCCATCAACAAATGAATGGATAGAGAAGCTGTGGTATATCCACACAATGAAATACTATGCTGCGTTGAAAACAAAGAACTCATGAAATATTATAAAAATGGATGACCCTGGAGGACATTATGCTGAATGAAATATCTCAATCACAAAAGGACATTGAATAGTGCCACTGTTGTAAAACGACACTGACATCGAGGTTGAGGGGAGTATGAGAAAGAGGGAATAAATAATATATACTGCATTGAAACAGATGAGGGAGAGAACTATTTAAAAACAATACGTGATTAGGTATTATTATCATGAAAGGAGTTCAGAATGAAGGCTGCATAGTGGAGTGGACTTGAAGGGAGTGATTATAAAACAATGAAAGAACTTTCCATTTACTTTTCAAAGAAAAGTCTGAATTGGGCGGGGAGTGGTGGGTAGGGAGAAAAACACAACAATGAATGAATGGAAATCCAAGTATCTGAAAACATTCATTAAAATAAAAAAACAAAACAAAACAAAACAACCTAAAACTGAGAATAGTCTTCTCCCAACTTTCTCTTGGAGAAACTCAGAACAGAGGAACTTTCACTACCTTCAGCTGGTCTCTAGATCTACAGTGTGTGTTTGGTTATCAGAGATTCAGTTTTATGTAGAGCTTTTCAGAGAGCAGTAATCTTCCCAAAAGTGAGTGGTGACTAGAACAGCTGGGACAAGAGGGATAAGTTCTCAACCAATTTGGCTTAAACTCAAGCGGATTTGGATTTCTTGAAAAAAGAGATTAATTTTGTTTAGAGTTATTTCTGGGACTGGTAATACCGGGCTTTGTGAGTTCTGCCTGGAGGTTCCAAAAGGAAAGGTGAGAGCAGTGTTGTTAGATGTTGAGTCAGTTTCAACTCGGAGACCTCATGTTGTTGTTGTTATGAGGTGTTGTCAAGTTGAGTACCACTCTTAGTGACTCTATGGACAGCAAATCTGAATTCTGTCCTATCCTGTTCCATCCTCATCAACTCTGACATACTCTTGCCCACTGCTGCTGTCCCTGTACTAATGCATCTTGTTGACAGTTTCACTCTCCTACAAAGACCCTCTACTTTTCCTAGCATGATGTCCCTCTCCAAGGAATAATTTCTCCTAGGAGCATACCCAAAGCATGTGGGATGAGTTTTTCTATGCTTGTCTCTGAGGAATACTCTGGTCTCACTTTTTTCCAAAGCATGTTTGTTCTTTTGACAGTTAAGGGATATTTAGTGCTCTTTTCCAACACCACAACTGAAAGATATCAATTCTTCTGTCATCCTTACTCATTGCCTGACTCTAAGATGCACAGCAGGTGATTGAAAAGACTATGGCCTGAATCAGGTGCACCTTAGTCTTCAAATTTACATCGTTGCTCCTCAGTAATTTGGAGATGTCCTTGACAGTGGACTTGCACAGTACATTTCCTGATCTCCTGAAAGCTGGTATCACTGGTATTGACTCTTGATTCAAGTAAGATGAATAATTGACAATTTCTATCTTTTCTCCATCTATCATAATGTTGCCTACTGGTCTAGTGGCAAGGATTTTTGTGTGTGTGTGTGTGTTTACATCAGTTTTATTGAAGTGTAATTTACATCCAACAGAACCACCAGATTAAACGACATAATGAGTTTTGATAAGTACAGTCACGTTATCTTCATCATAACCAAGAAAAGAATGTTTTCATCCATCACCCTCCAAAATGAATCTTATGTCCTTTTAGAATCGTCACCTCCAAATAATAGGTGATCTGCTTTTTATAGATTAGTTCTGCTTTTCCTAGAATTACAGATAAATGGAAACAGGCAGTATGCACTCTTCTGCGTGGCAAGGATTTTTATCTTCTTGATGTGTGATATAATTCATATTGAAGGCTGTAGTCCTTGATCTCCTGTAGCAAGCATTTAAAGCCTTTCTCACTGTCAGCAAGCTAGGTTGTGTCATTTGCATAAGGCAAATTGATAAGTCTTTCTTTTATACTAATGCCACATTCTTCTTCATTGAATCCTACTTCTTGAATGATTAGGCTAGATTAGGTTAGATTGATTAGGTATGGAGAGAGGATAACACCCTGATGCATACCTTTCCTGATCTTAAATCATGCAATGTTCCCATGCTCTGTTGGACAGTAACTTCTTGGTTTAAGTATAGGTTTCATATAAACGTAACTAAATGTTTAGAGTTTCCCATTCTTCTCAATGTTATAATCCATACAATCAATTGCTTTTCCATTCACACAATGGAATACTATGCAGCATGCAGGAACGATGATTTTGTAAATTACTACCTAACTGGGGAGGGACTGGAGAGCATTTTGCTAAGTGAACTAACTCAGTCCCATAAGGATGATTGCTGTATAAGAACATTATTGTAGAATGTGTATGAGAGTCCAAAGTGGAAAGGGAGGAGACGAGGGTTTGGGGAGAGCTTAATCATAGAGTTGTGCAATTTGATGGGTGGAGAAAGGGGTGGATAAAGGAAAGGGGAACTATCTGGTGTGAAAAACAATGTATAAGAACTTTGTAAGTAAATCTGTATAAAAATTATAAACAACAACAGAAATAAAAACTAAAACACAAATAAACTTTTTTTTTTTGTAGAGGCTCAAGAGTATTCTATAAACTTTCTTTATAAGACTCTTGTCTGAGATAGTATTGCCAATTGTTTGTTCCCAGTCAGTAGGTTTTGTTTTCACCCTGTTCAAAAAAGTTTTTGATAAACAGAGATTTAACCATTAGAAGATTCCATTCATTAGTTTATCCTCTTCAGATTTTACATTTCTGGCTGTATTTGGCAGTCTCTTTATTCTGTAGACTAGAGCTTCTAAGTTTGTTCCTCACTTGTTTCTTATGAATTTTATGGTTTTGGACTTTACTCCCAAGTCTCTTAGCCACCTTCGGGTAATTTTTGCGTATGGAAATCTGATAACACTATTACAAAATGGGCAAAAGATATGAAAAGAATTGTCGCAGAGAAAGATCCTCAAATGGCCAGCAGACATATGAAGAAGTGCTCCAAATCACTGGTGATGAGAGAGATGCAAATCAAAACCACAATGAGATACCATCTCACTTCAGTATCAGTGGCAAAGTTTAACAGAACAGCAAGTAATAAATGTTGGAGAGGATGTGGTGAGATAGGAACTCTTTTACATTGTTGGTGGGATTGTACAATGGTACAGCCACTCTAGAAGGCAGTTTGGTGCTTCCTCAAAAAAGCTGAACATAGAAATTCCATATGACACAGCCATGAGAACTGAGGTTCAAATGGAAACTTGTACACCAGTGTTCATAGCAGCAACGCAAGAACAAAGAAACAGCCCAGATGTCCAACCACAAACAAATGGATTGAGAAGTCGTGGTACATTCATGCAATGGAATACCATGCAGCACGCAGGAGTAATCATTTTGTAAATTACTATCTAACCTGGGAGGGAGTGGAGAGCATTATGCTGAGTGAACTAACTCAGTCACATAAGGACAAATACTGAATAAAACTATTATGGTAGAATGAGTATGAAGATCTAAGGGGGGGAGGGTAGAAATAGAGAGGTGAGGATGAGGGGTAGGGTGTTAGTCATAGGGTTGCACAATTTAGTGGGTGGGTGGGGTGAAGGAAATTGGAAGGATCTTTTGTGAATAACAAGATATTCAAACTTTGTAAATAAGTCAGTTGTTGTTGTTAAATCCCATCAAGTCTTAGACAACTCATCGCAATCCCATGACCGAAAGACCTAAACACATAAAACCACACAAATAGGCATTCTTTTGCTATCCTCTTTTAGCCAAGATTCATCTGACACCAGTAATGATATCCTGAGGACCTTATGTACAACAGAATAAAACTCTACTCAGTCTTGTGACTCCCTTACAATTAATTACTGCTGTGTTTAAGCCTATTGCTGAGCTTTTACACTAATCTATCTCACTGAGGGACTTCTTTTCCTGCTGACATTCTACTTTGCCAAACATCAGGTCTTTCTCCAGATGTTTACTTCTCCAGACAACATGCTCATAATACATGAAGTCTTGCTGTCTTTTTTTTTTTCTTACTGGAAATAATTTTTTGTTTCTTTTTTAGTTTTTAAATTTTTTAAATTATACTAGTTTATTTAAAAAATTTAAATACATTGTTTTCCAGAACAGATTCTTCCAGTTTCCCTCACCCTCCATCAATTGTACAACTCCATGATTAACCCCCCCGCCTGCTGCACATCTTCATGCCTCTGCTTCCAACATACCCCCCTCCCGAATCCTTATACTCATTCTATAATAATGGTTTTATACTATACCTGTCTTTGTAGGACTGAGTTAGTTCACTCAGCATAATGCTCTCTTGTTATGAGCGATCAGATTTTTCAGAAAGCTTTTCAGAAAGCAGTAATCTTTTCACAAGTCAGTGGAGACCAAAGAGTACCACCAAACAAACATTCTGGCCTCACTTCTTACAAACTGGATGTTCTTGATTTTTTGAAGTCCCTGATATAGTTATCATTATTCTCTAACACTAATTAAGAGGTATCAGTTATTCTTTGATCTTCCTTACTCATTATCTAATTTTCACATGCATTTGAGGATATTGAAAACATCATGGATTTAGTGAGTGAGGTACACCTTAGACTTCAAAGTGACATTGTTTCTTTTTAACCCTTTAAGGAGTTAGAAGGGTGCTGGTGGTATAATCTCTAGGGAATTTTGCCATTAACTCAAATTCTGCATGTCAAATATAGCAATGAACCAGTCGTGAGAATTTATGCCACTAACTACTTATTCTTCACCATTCCTACCTCCAGCATGTGAGTCTAAACCATTACTATCACTTTGTCCTAGATCATTGTACAAGTATCTTAATTGTTTCTTTACTTTCATTTTTTTAGCCCATAGAGCATTCTCTATTCAGCATCTAGAAGAGAAACTTTGAAAACTTGGGTTAGATCACATCACTCCTTTGCTTTTCATCACAACCAGAATAAATAGAAATCCTTTCTATGTTGTTGGTGGTTGTTTTATGTTGTAGAGTTGAAACTGACTCGAAACTGAATCTCCAATATGTTTTCAGAGGCTATAAATTACACAAGAGGAGACTGTCAATCTTTCTCCCTTGGAGCAGCTGGTGGATTGAATTTGATCCACATACCTTTGGGTAGACAGCTGAACTCCTTACTGCTAGGCCACTACAGCTCCCTTTATGGTGCTTTTTGTTGTTGGTGGTGTGTGCTATAGAGTCGGAACCTATCCATAGCTGACCCTCCAGCAGGATGTCAGAGACAAGTAATGGCACAGGAGGAAGGTTGCTGATCTTTCTCCCATGAAGCAGCTAGTGGATCCGAAAAGTGTGCTTTCTGGTTTGCAGCATAGCTTCTTACCACTGGGCTACCAGACCTTCTTTGGTGCTTATGAGGCCTTACATAACACTTCACCTTCATCACATATCAATCTTTCTTACATCCTGCAATAATCTTACTAGTACTCCGATATCTGATACAATTTCGCATTTCAGTGACTTCAATCATAGTAATTTCTCATCTGGGATATAGCTACACTAGGTGTCTGCTTGACTCAGCTCTACATTTCATTGCAGACTTCATTAAATAATCCTTTCTCAGAAAATTTCCCTAAGAATCATCTTTCCAATTGCATATCCTGTATTCATTTTCCTCATTTCTGTGTTCAAAGCCTGACAATCCTGCTTACACTATTAAAATACAGAGGCCAGTGCAACAATGAATGAATGGAAACCCAAAATCTCTGTAAATGTTTATGAAAATTAATAAAATAAAATTATAGAAAAAAAATAAAATACAGAGGCCATGAGGAAAGAAACTTTGTTATTTAACACTTTGTCCTCAGGATCCAGGACAGGTTTGACACTTAGTTGTTGCCAATGTATGGATGTATCACCATTATCACATGGCTTTCAAATAGCTGCCAAGAAGATGAATAGGTATCAACATTACTATTTTATTTAGTGTCTTGTTCTTCAATCTAGTTCTACTCAATCTAAATGGCTGTTCTGTGTTCTAATATATTGCAAACTTCTAAAGAGAAGGCATTATCCAACATTTGATACTGTGCCAATTTCCCTCAACTCAGAAAATTTATGACAATAACAGTCAAGCATTTTCCTAAAAATAACAGTTTTGCTTCTGAATGGGAAAGAACATATCTAACTGGTAGAATTTTTATTTAACTCATATAGTGCTGGCTTGCTTAGAGTTTTAGATTTGAGCCAGTTGTCAACATTTGTCAATGTAACTTATAGTATACTAAAAGGAAGATAAAAATTCATGATTTTCTCACAAACCCAGATAACTTATCATTTTTCTTTGGTCTCATTTTAACTGGTAAGATTATTGCTTCCATTCTGGTTGAATTCTACTTTCTCTTTTTGACCAACTCCTCACTATTCCATAGTAAATCTCTAAAATGAAGCAGGCATCAATACTTAATATATATTTTGGGCTCATTACTTCTCATCAAGTGAGAAATTTCATGTTTTGCCCTACATGCTAAGATTTGAGAAATACTCATGAATTTTTCCAGGCAACTAAAATAACCCTATCATTGTAATTTTAGCAAATGACATTGGGGAAAAGAACATTTATTTTTCCTATATTCTCCACCTGACATCCATTTTGGTCTTTTCTTCCTCTTCTGTCTTTGTAATGACCGTTTACACTCTTCCTGAATGATATCTTTGACATCCTCCCACAACTC
>NW_006399829.1:6244389-6244922 GCF_000299155.1 Elephantulus edwardii | reverse complement strand
ATGGGTGTGTCAGAGGTGGTGCGGTTGGCGCAGAATAGAGCAGGGTTTAGGGCTGTTGTGCATAGGGTCTCTATGAGTCGGAAACGACTCGACGGCACATAACAACAACAACAACAACAACATTCTCCACCCATGTTATTCTTTCCAGAAAATATTCCTATTGTTTTCATTTACTAGGAGACTTATTTATATAATCCAAACAGCTCTTCATCTTACTTGGATCTACAATTAATACCCTTGGTCAGCATTCAGGAAACCAGAAGATGTATTTCTCTGGGAAAGTTTGCAGTTAGGGACCTCTTTTGAGGAGTAATGATGTTAGTTTGAGGACTATGGTGTTTCTGATTCAGACCATGATCTTTCTGGTCACTTTCTATGCACCTGAAAGCTCAAGAATGAATAAGGATGACAGAAGAATTGGTGACTTTGAGCTGTGGTGATGGAGAAGAGTGCTGAACATCCCATCAACTGCCAAAAGAACAAACTTCTGACAAGGGGATGAAATCAGTCAAGTGGGGAAACGACAGCCTTTT
>NW_006399829.1:6237917-6244030 GCF_000299155.1 Elephantulus edwardii | reverse complement strand
GAAAAATATTTGGTAATAACATATCAGATAAGGGACTTATATCCAGAATTTATGAAATACTTGAGTACCACAACAAGACAAAGGTAAATAATCCAATAGAAAAATGGGCACAGGATATGAATAGGCACTTCACCGAAGACGACATTCAGATGGCTAACAAGCACATGAAGAAATGCTCAAAAGAACAAACTGATGGGGCTTAGAGAGGGTGAAGCTGGAGTGCTTTTTTGGAGGCAAAGATGATGGGGCTTTGCCTCACATACTTTGAGCATGTTTCTATGAGGGGATATTTTTTTTGGGAGGGACAACATGCTTGGAAAGGTAGAGGCTTGGGGAATGAATGGAATACCGTTGGCCAGGTGGATTGACATGGTGACTGCTGCAATGGGCTCTAATGAGTCAGGAAGTGTGAGGATAGCACAGAATATGGCAGGGTTTGGAGCTGTTGTTCATAGGGTCACTATTGGTCTTACTCAACTCAAGCGCACCTAACAGCAAAAACAAAGAACACAGATGTTTTAGAAGACACAACATTGGAAAAATACTAAATATGCTAAGAAAGTTTGAGGGTCAGTGGAAGAGAAGAAAACCTTCAACAAGACAGATTGATAACAGGGATAGTTAAAATGCTTTCAAGTATATAAAAGATGTTGAGGATGGTACAGGATAGAGAAAGGTTCAGATTCATTGTTCATAGGATTGCTATGAGGCATAGTCAACTCAGCAGCACCTAACAACAACAACTACCCCACTTCATAGTTCTGCAACATGGTGAGAGTACCTAACTTTGTCAGTCACAGATTTCTTCTTGTAAATAGGAAGACTAATACTAAAATACAGGGAGCACTGGTGGCCTAATGGCAAGAAGCTGCACTGCAATCCAGAAGGCAAGTGGATTGAAATCACCAGCTGCTCTGCAGGAGAAGGATGGGCAATCTCCTCCAGTGCAATTAACTGTCTCTGAAAACCCTCCGCAGACAGAACAAAAATAATGCTAAGATACATCACAATGTTAAATATACCTATCAATATGAATATCATATACAAGTAAAATTTTCCTGATAATAATGAAAAATGAGTTATAGCAATACACCAGCAATTCCCTGCTAGAAATTTATGCTGGATTGAGAAGATGTGGAATGAGGCATATGGTTTTTTATTCTAGATGGATTTTGACTGAAAGCAGTGATTACCAGACAGATGATTGCCTGTGTTTTTACTCTCTATGCCTTTGACTGAGTGGATAATAATAAATTATTGATAACTTCAAAGAACAAAATTCCAGAAACGTAATTCTACTCATATATCAAAAAGCAGTGGTTCAAATGGAACAAGGAGATATTTCATGGTTTAAACTCAAGAATGTTGTGTATAAGGGTTTTCCTTTTGTCATACTTATTCAACTTTCACATAATAAAAACAATAATTGAACTTGTGTGCTGAGTAATAATAGTGCAAGAGGCTGTACTACATGAAGAAGAATGCAGGATCAGAATTGAAGAAAAACTCATTTACATTCTGTAATATGCAAATGATAAAACCTTGCTCATAGAAAATCAAAAGGACTTGATTCTCTAACTGATAAAACTTAAAAGTGCATCTTCAGTCATGCCATTGAAGAGGAAGCATTAGAAGGTATGACATCCTTTGTGCCCCAGCTACATCTACAGCAGCAACTGCCATGGTCGAAGATAGAGACCTCATCTGAGGTGGGACCTTGGCGAGCAGGGAGTGGTAGAAGAAAGCCAATATTGGCAAGACTGAGAACTTTATTGAACAACTGGGGATGAAGAGCCAATATTGGCAGTACTGAAAACAACTAGGGGTAGGAAGTCAATTTTGGCAAGACTGCAAACTTGGGAACACTGGCTTAAAGCCATAAGGCTTGAAGCTGAAGTCCCTTCATGCACGTTTCATAAGCTGTCTTGTCTCTACTCTGTTATTAATCTGGATTATAACATTTTGACATTAAAAAAGTGTACCTTTAGTATACGTTACAACACTATGTAAAGAAAAGAAAAGAGAAATATTCATGAGTAGAACAAAAGACGACATCATGATAATTGGAGATTAATGTAGTCAAATACTTTATTTTACTTGGATACACAATCAATGCCCATCGAAACAACACTCAAAGAATTAAAGGGTGTACTACACTGCACAATTATGCTGCTAAAACACTTTCGAAGTGTTGGTATTTTGAAGTCAGGGTATTTTCAGTCACCTCGTTTGGATGTAAAAGATGGACAATGAATAAGGAGGGAAGAAAATGAATTAATGACTTTGAATTATGATGTTGGCAGTGAATATTGAATACTGCAGATGGCGAGAAGAATAATTAGATCTATGTTGGAAGAAGTACAGTTGAAATGCATCTTAGGAGCAAGTATGAAGAAACTTTATCTGAATAGTTTATTGAGAGAGAAGTCTCTGAAGAAGAATATTAGTTTTAATAATGTAGATGGTCATGGAAACAAAAGACAGACACTCTCAAAGATGGACTGACACAGTGACTGTAAGGGTACGCTTAAACACAGCAGCTATTGTGAAGATGACACAGGAAGGGGAAATTGTGGTCCATGTTATCGTGTCTAGGATTTCTCTAAGTAAGAACTCATACAGCACTAAACAACAATAACAGTATTAATGTCACCATGCGCCTTACCTCAAGAAAGAAATCTTATTATTGTCATTAATCTTTTAGTTTGAATAATGAAACAATTTCTGGTGACCATTTGCCTTTTAGAGAGAAGCTGATAACAAAAGCTATGTAGTAAGATAAATTATTTTGTTAATTGAGATTTTAATGAAACTTTATAGAGAATTGTATTTCCATTCATTCATTGCTGCACATTTCCCTCCGTTCCCCCACAAGTTTGCTTTCCTCTTTGAAAAAAAAAAAATTCTTTCATTGTTGTACAATTCCCTCCTCCCCAGCCCCAGTCTACTTTACTTGCAGCTCTTATTCTGGACTGCTGTGATGCAAATAATAACTAATCATATGTTTCTTTTAAGTAGTTCTCTCCACCTGTTTCAGTGCAGTGTACATTATTTACCCCGTCATTTCTTATTTTCCTCCTAAGCCCGATGTCAGTCCTATTTTATAGCAGTGGCATTAGGCAATATTTGGTCTTTTATGACTGAGGTATTTCACTCAGCATAATGTCCTCTATGGTCATCCAGTTTGTATAATAATTCATAAGTTCCTTGTTTTTCAATGCATCATAGTATTCCATTGTGTACCAGAGCTTCTCTACCAATTCATTTATTGATGGGCAGATGGGTTGTTTCTCTCTCGTTGCTATTGAACAATGCAGCAATAAACATGAGTGGTAGTGGAATTGCTGGGTCAAATAGTATTTCTATTTCCAACTTTTTAAGAAAGCGCCATACTGCCTTCTGTAGTGGTTGCACTATTTTACACTCCCACCAACAGTGAATAAAGGTTCCAGTTTCTCCACAACCTCGCCAGCATTTATTGTTTACTGTTAAATTTTGTTTTTCTTACCTGGGTGAGATGATATCTCATAGTTGTTTTGATTTGCATCTCTCTTAGAGCTAGAAATTTTGAACATTTCTTCATGTGTTTATTTGCCATTTGAATGTCTTCTTTGGTGAAGTGTCTGTTCATACCCTCTGCCCATTTTGTAATTGGGTTGTTTATCTTTATCTTGTGGTGTTCGAGTATTTTATAAATTTTATATAAAAGTCCCTTATCAGACATGTCATTACCAAATATTTTTTCCCAGTCTATGGCTTCCCTTTTTACCCTGTTGGAGAAATTTTTGGTATAGCTCTGGTGTGTCCACTTGCCATACAGAGACAACTTGTGTTCGCTGTGAATCTGTACACTGTGACACTGATGTGTCAAATGCGATAAATGGTTACCCATGGCAGACAGTGTTTGGTGGTGCTCCCGATTAAAACAAGCTTGGAAGCAGGAGTGGCATCCACTTCATAAATAGCTTGCTTTGGGAAACCCTAGGAACACAGAGAAAGGATGAAAGTCACGCAACTGTTGAGGACTTTTGTTCATAGGGTCGCTATGAGTCACCTGCAACTTGACGGCACTGAACAACAACAACAACAACAACAACAGGATTTGATTCTTAGAAGGTCCTATTTATCTATTTTATCCTCTCCCAGTTGTAGATTTTTTCAGTAAAAGCTTTGAAGACTGTTCATGTTGTGGATCAGGGCTTCTAGAGTTCTTCCAAGCTTTTCTCTGATTAACTTTATAGTCCTTGGTTTTAGTTCTAGGTCCTTGATCCACTTTGGGTTGGTTGTTGCATATGATGTGAGGTGTGGGCCTTGTTTGAGTTTTCTGCAGCTAGTTTTCCAATTTTGCCAACTGATTCATTTCCTCGTCAAAAATCAATTGACCATAGGCAGATGGATTGAATTCTGGGTTCTCAATTTTATTCTTTGATCTATGTGTCTGTCATTTTACCAGTACCACACTGTCTTGAGCACCACAGCAGTGTAGTAGGACTTGAAATCAGGGAGTGATAGGCCTCCTACCTCTTTTCTTTTTTAAAGGAGTACTTTGATATTTGTGGTCTCTTTCCATTACAGGAAATTGCCTTTTCCATCTCACTGAAAAATGGAATTGGTATTTGTACTGAGATTACATTGAATATGTAGATTGCCTTTGGTACAATTGTCATTTTCACAATATTGATTCTTCTTATCCAAGAGCAATGTATATTCTTTCATTTCTCCAGATATCTTTTTGTAGTAATGTCTTGTAATTTTCTTTGAATAGGTCCTTTGTATTTCTAGTTAGATTGCTCCCATTATTTGATATTGTGATTAGCTATTGTGATGGGTATTCTTTTTCTTTGCTCCAGTTGTGTATTCTCTTTGTCACTGTAGAGAAATCCAATTGATTTTTGTATGTTGATATTGTATTCTGCCACTTTGCTGAATTGGTTAACTATGTCCAATAGTTTTCTTGCTGGTTTAGGGTTTTCTAAGTATACTATCATATCATCTGCATGCTGTTGTTGTGTTGTTGTTATGTGCCGTCGAGTTGCTTGTGATTCATAGCAACCCTATGTACAACAATCCTAAACTCTGCTCTGTCCTGTGCCAATTTCACTGTCTCTGATACACCTATCCCAATTACCCCAGTCACTGAATCAATCCACCTCATAGAGGGCCTTCCCCTCCTGCACTGTCCCTCCACACTATCAAGCATGATGTCCCTCTCCAAGGACCGGTCCCTGCCTTACAACATGCAAAATATGTTAGACGAAGCCTCAGAATCCTTGCCTCCAAGGAGCCATCCGATTTAACCCTCTCTAGGATGAATCTGTTTGTTTTCCTAGCAGTCCATGGTACTTTGAATACTCTTCTCCAGCACCACAGCTCAAAGACATCAATTCTCCTATCCTCCTTAGTCATTGTCCAACTTTCTGATGCATAATAAGTTATTGCAAAGACCATGGCCTGTATCAGATGCACCTTAGTCTCCAGAGAGACACTGTTGCTCTTCAATACTTTGAAGAGGTCTCTAGCAGCAGACTTTCCCATGGCAATATGTCTTTTACTTTCCTGGCTACTGGTGCCAAGAGTGTTGACTGTGGAGCCAAGCAACCTAAAAACTGAACAATCTCAATCTCTTCACCATCCATTCTGATGCTTCCAATTGGTCCAGTGGTGAGAATCTTTGTCTTCTTGACATTAAGTTTCAATCCATATTGAAAGCTGTCCTTGACCCTCTACAGCAAGCGCTTCAGGTCCTCCTCAGTTTCAGCAAACAGGGTTGTGTCATCTGCATAATGTATATAACTTGCATATACAAGTTTAAGCTGAAGCTGAGGGAAATTAAACCAAATCCACTGGAACCAAAATATGACTTTGGGTTTATCCCACCTGAATTTCAGAACCATCTCAGGAACAGGTTTGAGGCCTTGAACATTAATGAGCGAAGACCAGATGAGCTGTGGGAAGATATCAAGGGTATCATCCAGGAAGAGTGCAAACTATCATTTCAAAGACAGAAGAGGAAGAAAAGACCAAAATGGATGTTAGAATATTGATCTGAATATTGCATTGGAGGGCAGAGAAGCCAAAACAGAAGGAAGAATTCAAGATACTAAAGAGCTGAA
>NW_006399829.1:6230794-6237303 GCF_000299155.1 Elephantulus edwardii | reverse complement strand
ATATTGTAGCTGATGTTAGATGGATCTTAGCTGAAAGCAGGGAATACCAGAGGAATGCATAGCTGTGTTTCATTGACTATGCAAAGGTGTTTGACTGTGTGGATCATAACAAACTGTGGCTGACTCTGAGAAGAATGGGAATCCCAGAACACTTGATCGTGCTAATGCGCAACCTATACTTGGACCAAGAGGCAGTTGTCAAGGAAACAGAGGAAGGAAACACAGCATGGTTCAAAATTGGGAAAGTCATACGCCGGGGATGTGTCCTGTCTCCATACCTTTTCAACCTGTATGCAGAACAGATTATCTGGGAGGCTGGGCTCCTTGAGGAGAAATGTGGGGTCAGGATTGGTGCAAAATCTGTCGTCTGTATAGAGAAATACTTTTACCTCCTCTTTGCTGAATTTGATGCCACTTATTTCCTTGTCTTATTGCTATCGCTAAGACTTCCAATACAATATTGAATAGCAGAGTTGATAGTGGGAATCCTTGCCTAGTTCCTGTTCTCCAGTGGAATGCCTTTAACCTCTCTCCATTGAGAACAATGTTGGCTCTTGGGTTTGCATTTATAGTTTTTACTATTTTGAGAAAATTCCCTTCTGTTTCGATGTTGTTGAATATTTTAATTAGGAAAGGGTGTTGAATTTTTTCAAAGGCCTTTTCTGCATCAAGTATTAGGATCATGTGTTTTTTGTTCTCTGCTTTGTTAATGTGATAAATTACATTAATAGTTTTTCTTATGTTGAACCATCCTTAAATAGCTGTTATGAATCCCACTTGGTCATGGTGAATTATTATTTTTTTAAATGTATTGTTTGGTTCTATTGGCCAGGATTTTATTCAGGATTTTTGCATCTATGTTCATGAGACATATTGGCCTATAGTTTTCTATTTTGGTGGTGTCTTTACCTGGCCGTGGTATCAAGGATATGTTTGCGTCATAGAATGAGTCTGGGATAATTACATCTTGTTCTGTTTTCTGAAATAGTTTATGTAGACTTGGTAACTGTTCTTCTCTGAATGTTTGATAAAATTCACTTGTAAAACCATCCGGACCAGGGCTTTTTTTGGTTGGAAGTTGTTGTATTACCTTTACACTTTCTTCTTTTGTAATGGGTCTGTTCATATGTTCAGTTTCAGTCTGTGTAAGTTTAGGTAGGTTGTGAGTTTCTAAGTATTTTTCCATTTCCTCTAGGTTTTCATATTTGTTTGAGTATAATTTTTCATAATAGTCCATTGTTAGTCTTTTTATTTTAGTTGGTTCTGTTGTGACATTGCCTGTTTCATCTCTTATTTAGATTATTTGTCTTTTCTTTCTTTTCCTTTGTTAGTTTTGCTAATGGTTTGTATATTTTCTTGATTTTTTCAAAGAACCAACTTCTGATTTTGTTGCTGGTTTCAATTATTTTTCCATTTTCTATTTATTTCTGCTCTAATTTTTGTTATTTCAGGTTTTTTAGAGGGTGTTGGGGTTTATTGCTTTTTTTTCAATTTGTTGAACATGTTTGGTTAGAGTTTCAGTGGTCATTTTTTTCCTACCTTTTGATATTTGTTTATTGCTATAAATTGACCTCTGATTACTGCTTTGGCTATTTTCCCAGAGGTTTGTTAAGTTGTATTTTCATTTGTTTCAAGAAACTTTTTTAATTTCATATTTTATTTCTTCTAGTGCCACTCATTTTCAAGCAAGATGTTGTTTAGCTTCTACCTGTATGGATTTTTCTCCTTTACCCTCTTATTATTAATTTCTAATTTTTTAGCATTATGGTATGAATAGATGCTTTATATTAATTCTTCAGTATCTTCATTCTTCATTTAATTTCTTTCTGGTAGTTCTATATTTTCTCGAGAGTCTATTGAAGTCTCCAGCTACTGTGGTGGTGTTGTCTATCTCCTTTTTTCAGTTTTGTCAATGTTTGTTTTATATATTTTGCATCTCTATCAATTGGTACATAGATATTTATTATTGTTATGTCCACTTTTTCTGTTGACCCTTTAAGCATTATGTAGTGACCTTGCTAGTCCTTTTTTGATAGTTTTTGCATTGAAATCTATTTTATCAGAGATTAATATCATTACTCCTGCTTTTTCTGGTTGTCATTTGCTTGGTCTATTTTTTCCTTCCCTTTTATTTTTAGTGTTTATCTTCATTTTTCACGTGTGTCTCTTTTAGACAGCATATTGATGAATTTTGCTTTCTTAAAATCCAATCTTCTACTCATTTGATCTTCAGTGGTGCATTTAAACAATTCATGTACAGTGTGGTTATTGAGAGACAAGCCTTTATTGTTATCTTTTTTTCGAGTTCTTTTTGGTGTTGTTGCTGTTTTGGTCCATCCTTTTTGTGGCACGTCTGTAAGAAGGACATTTTTCAATGTTTCCTGTAATGCTAGTCATGTTTTTACAGATTTCCTTAGGTTCTACTTTTCTGAGAATATCTTGATCTCTCCTTCGTATTTGATGGACAATTTTGCTGGGTATAGTATTCTTGGTTGACAGTTGTGTTCTTTGAGTGTTTGATATATGTCATTCTACTATCTTCTTGTTCACATGGTTTCTACTGAGAAATCAACATTTAATCTTATTTGCTCTCTTTTATCACTACTCTTTGTTTCTCCCTCACTGATTTCAGAATTCCCTCCTTATCTTTGGTTCTGGCAAATTTGACTATGATATGCCTTGGTGTTTTTCTTCTGGGGTCTATTCTATATGGTGTTTTTTTCAGCTTCTTGAATATATATTTTCTCATTCTTCATGATACCTGCAAAGTTTTCATCTTGTAATTCTTCCACAACTCTTTTGATGCCTTTTGACTTCCTTCTTCCTGTTCTGGGATTCCAATTATATGTATTTTTTTTCCCTCTTGATGGTGTCCCACATTATTCTTAGGTTTTCTTCTTTTTCCTTCATTTTTGAGTCTGCTTTTTGTTCTAGCAGATGAGTGGTGACAATTCTTTTATTTCACTGGTTCTGTGTTCCATCTCTTCACCTCTGTTCATGTGTTCCTGTCCCTCCAACATATTGACATCATCTTAAACATTGGTTGTCATATTTTGGGTTGTGTTTTCTTGTTTTCCCAGAACCTTTAATGCCAAGTTTGTTTTATCTGCATAAAATAGATAACAGTTTTTTTAAGCTCCTCTTGATTTTTGCTTGCAGACTCTTATAATTCTTCAAGTTTGTCTTTCACTTGTTGAAAATATTCAATCATTGTTCTTTTTAATTCTGTTTCAAAAAGTTCCATCAGACTTTCTAGCTTCAGAAAATCCATTGATACTGTGTCACCTTTTTTTTGTGTGTGTGTGTGTGACATCTTGCTTTGGGCTTTTGTAGGGTGAGAGATAGCCTGCTTCTTACAGGACATTGTTTTATAAAGTTTTTCACACCTGAGGCTATAATAGCAGGAGGATCTTGGTCTGACGACACTGCTTCAGAGGAGGGTGGGACAAGTACCCTGCTCTGCTTTGGTTTCTCTATGAACATTTGAATCAAGAGAAGACTTGCTCAGTTAATGAGAGAAAAGGCCTGTGAATTTGCAGCCTCCTCTGTCAGACAACTGTTGCAACTAGGCCAGTCCAAGGGCTCTGGGCTAAAGGCAGCTCATGCTTTGGGAAGGGAAAGAAAACCAAGTGGGTTCACCTGTGATACTGATGTCTCAGGTGCAGTTCAGAGTGGTGGCAGCGGGTCATCCCCAAGGCATTGGGATTGGGGCTTCCAGGCTGTGGCATCAGATTCTCCACATGGTGGGTCCAGGACCTCCTGGTGGTGTGGGCAGGACATCTGGGTTGTGGGGCAGTACTTCCTGGTGGTGGGGGTGGGACTTCCAGGTGACAGGGCTGGGACTTCCATGAAGTGGCCTGGGCATGCTTCCCGACAGTGGGCTGGAGGGTCTCCACAGACAAAGGCCTCCAGATGTGTTCAGGGATCCAGGTGGCAGGGCCAGGTGCCTCCAGTTGACAGAGGTGGAGCCCTGCCAGGCAGTGGTGATTCAATCTAGTGCTTCAAGCTAGACCAGTCCAGGACACCTCAAGAAATTCTTTTGTCAGATACCTACTTAATTGAATAGATGTGCAGAAATTATTTTGATGGAGGCTTACTAAGCACCATTGCTGCCCTATACCTGAGAGAAGAGGACTTTAATTCTCCTTTTTCAAAAGTTTATCAATGTCAGTTTGAAGATAATGAAAAATATCAAATGCTTTTTAAATCAGGAAACAATGCAGTTTTCACTCCTTTCATATCAGTAGATGATTCTTCAGTCATGTTGCTGTCGTTAGTTTCTGTTGAGTTCATCCTCACTCATGACAACTGTTCCCCAGAATTTTCTTTTTATCAAATTTATTATTAATTTTAACGAAAATTTACAGAGACTTTGGGCTTCCATTCATTCATTGTTGCACTTTTCTCCCCTCCCAACCTCCTCCCCCCCAACACCCCAGTACACTACCCTCTTGGTAAAGTAAAAGAAAAATTTTTTCATTGTTTTACAAACCCTTCCCCAGGTCCACTCCACTATGCAGCCTTTGCTTAGGACTTCTGTCATGACAAAAATACCTAATCACATATCTTTTTTAAACAGTTTTCTCCCTTATCTGTTTCAATGCAGTATACATTATTGAACCCATCTTTCTCAGTCTCCCCTCAACCCCAATGTCAGTCCTGTTTTACAATAATGGCACCATGCAATATTTGTCCTTTTGTGACCAAGATACTTCATTCAGCATAATGTCTTACAGGGTCATCCATTTTGACTAATATTGCATGAGTTCTTTTTTTTCGATACAGCATAGTATTCCATTGCGTGAATATACCACAGCTTCTCTGTCCATTCATATGTTGATGGGCACATAAGTTGTTTCCAACTCCTTGCTATTGTGAACAAAGCCACAAAAAACATGGGTGTGCATTCCCCAGAATTTTCAAGGCTATGACCCTTGGAAGTAGATTGTCAAGGAATGTCTTCTGAGTCATCTCTGGGTGTCTTTGAATTGCCATCCTTCTGGGTTGAGTCAAGTGCCTCAGACTTTCATGCCAACCAAGGAATTTGAAGGTGAAGAGTCATGTATAGTTGTTCTCACTCTTTCATTGCCTAATCCTATTAAGTACCACATTTTGGCAACCATTCTTTTCCCTACAATGTCCTTTGTGTTAATCCTTTTCTCTTAATTAAGGTCCTTCTATTCCACTTCCATTCCTCAACTTCTCCCCCATGAACTTTTGTTGCACAGGCACCACACTTGGACTCCCAACTTGTTTGACTGCTTCCTGAAGTACCTCCCATCACACATGAGTTATAATGTTTCCAAGTGAGTTGTTGTAGAACATGGTTCTGCTCATGCCACTCTCATATTCTCTGTTCTTTACTTCTCCCCTACTAGGCTAAGTCCCAGTGTTCTGGAATGCCCTTCAAAGTTTTCTCTGCTTTGAAAGCTGAATGCAGATCCACATCTCACAACATACACAAAAATCAACTCAAGGTGGATCTGTGGTAGAAAGAGAATGTCAAATACAATCAGAAATGTACAATCTGGAGTGGATAAAATTGATGAATGGGACCTTCTAAAGATTAAATCCCCATGAACATCAAACACTTTTTCCAACAGCATGAAAAGAAAACCTACTGACTGGGAAAAAAAATTGACAACTATTTCAGACAAGGGTCTTATATAAATAGTTTATAGAATCCTAACTGGCCTCCACAAGAAAATGGCTGATAACAATTATAAAATGGGCAAAATACATGGAAAGACTTTTCACAGAGAAAGATATTTGGGTAGCCAATAGACACATGAAGAAATGCTCCAAATCCCTGGCAATAAGAGAGATGTGAATCAAAACCATATTGAGATACCGTCTCACTCCAGTAGCAGTGGCAAAGTTTAACAAAATAGCAAGTGATAAATATTGGAGAGGATGTGATGAGATAGGAATTCTTGTACATTGTTGGTGGTGTTGTAAAGTGGTACAATCACTCTAAAAGGCAGTTTGGCATTTATTCATAAAACTGAATATAGAAATTCCATATGACCCAGCTATTCCACTGCTTAGAATATACTCCGAAAAAATGAGAACTGAGGCACAAAGAGAGAATTATACACCAATGTTTGTAGTAGATTATTCACCATTGCAAGAATATAGAAAAAGCCCAAATGTCAACCACAGTAGAATGGATTGAGAAATTATACAGTCACATGATGGAATATTACACAGCACATAGGAGCAATAATTTTGTAAATTATTACCTAATATGGAAGGGACTGGAGAATAGAATGCTAAGTGAACTAATTCAGTCCCATAAGAACACAAACTGTATATTTCCATGGAGTATATTCCAAGAGGCTCAATGTCAAGAAGACAAAGATTCTCACCACTGGACCAATTGGCAGCATCAGGATGGATGGTGAAGAGATTGAGATTGCACACAGCTTTAGTTTGCTTGGCTCCACAGTCAACACTCTTGGCACCAGCAGCCAGGAAATTAAAAGGCACATTGCCATGGGAAAGTCTGC
>NW_006399829.1:6227907-6230379 GCF_000299155.1 Elephantulus edwardii | reverse complement strand
CAGTGACTGGGATAATTGGGATGGGAGTGTCAGAGACAGTGCGATTGGCACAGGACAGAGTGGAGTTTAGGGCTGTTGTACATAGGGTCGCTATGAGTAGCAAGCGACTCGATGGCACATACCAACAACAACAAACAACAAATATTCCAAGCAGTGGTATATAGCTGGGTTATATGGAATTTCTATGTTCCACTATTGTAGAAAGTATATGAGGATTCAATGAGTGGAGGCTGGGGACACAGGACTGAAGGTGTGCAAGGGGAGGGGTTGTTGTTGTAAAGTGTTGTCAGGTTGAGCACGACTCATAGTGACCCTATGAACAAAAGATCTGAAACATGTTCTATAACTACTGTCATTTCTCTATGTTCATAGAGTTTCTAGAGGCATGCTGTTTAGGAAGGGGATGCCACTCCTGCTTCCAAGCCTGTCTCAGTCTGGGAGCTCAACCAAACACTGTCCATCATAGGTAACCATTATGGCATGTGACACACGAGTGGCACAGTGTTCAGCATCACAGCAACCATAAATTTCTTCAGTACAGCAAACTGAAAGACCCGGGCTGTACGACTTAGAAGAATGTTTCTCTAAATGATATGATTATCTGATTAAAAATGCCTCATGTCAAACAGAATTGAGTGGTGTAGCAGTAGACTGTCCATTGCTATACAGAGGTAACTCATAGTTGCGGTGATACTAAACACTATGACATTGATGTGTCAAATGCTATAGTGATTGCTCATGGTGGACAGTGTTTGGTGTATCTTCCCAATTAAAACAAGCTTGGAAGCAGGAGTGGCATCCGCTTCTGAAATGGCTTGCCTCTGGAAACTCTATTAACATGAGGAGATGATGAAATTTACACTTGAGGGCTTTGATTAATAGGGTCGCTATGAGTCACCTACAGCTAGATGACACTTAACAACAACAACAACAACAACAAAAACAATTCAACATGTCTCATGTCAAAAATATTTGACACTAGCCTGGAGGAATGCAGGCACCACAGGGCCTAATTGCTATTTAAATACAAGGCCTACCCACCAGATTCTAGTTAACGCCAAACAAGAGACTTCCAGCCACAGCTCATTATTAACTGTTGTTGTTTTTTATGTGCCATGAAATCACTTGTGGCTCATGGCCACCCTATGTATAGCATTCCTGGAACCTGCTCTATCCTGTGACAACTTTACTGTCTCCAACGCACCTACCCTCATCCTAGTCACTTTATCAATCCATCTCATCAATGGTTTCCCTCTTTTTCTCCACCAACATTCCAAGCATGGTGTCCCTCTCCAAGGTCCCTCCTTGCAACATGCCCAAAGTATATCAGACGAAGCCTCAGAATCCTTGCCTATAAGGAGAAGGCTGACTTCATTCTCTCTAGGATGAACCTGTTTGTTTTCCTGGTTGTCCACTGAATATTCAAAACTCTTTTCTAGCACCACAGCTAAAGGCATCAATTATCTTTCTATCATCCCTAGTCACTGTAATTTGTCTCGATTTCATGGCTGTTAACTAAACCCCAGAAAATCCAATCAGCCCACACATAATTGTGAACAAAAAAGGCCAACTAAACAGTCCACACTTGATCCTCATCAAGGCAAGATTAGCTACCTTCCAGAACCCAAACACTTCACAACTAAGCCTCCAAACAGGACACTCAACCACTTTAAAATACAAGGTCCATACACCAAGTCCTGGTTGATTCTAAACAAAAGGTTTTCAGCCCACAGCTCATTGTTAGCTAAATACGGAAAATCCACCCAGTTCACACGTTTTTCAATGGAAAAACCCCCACAAACAACCACACAGTCTACATTCAACTATCACCAATTAGGCGGTGGTTAATCTTGGTTTCACACAATTTGATGGTTGGCGAGCGGGGTTGTTCTTGCTTTTATGTGCCATCGAGTCACAGGCAACTCATAGTGACCCTATGTAAAACAGCTCTGAAGCTTACTCTGTCCTGAGCCGTCTCATTGACTACAACATATTTAACCGCCTTGCTCAAGGTTACTGTATCAGTCCATCTCATCTGGGGTCTTCCTCTCTTGCGCTGTCCCTCCATCCTTCAGAGCCAGATTGGTTCCTCCTGGCCGTGTGTCCAAAGTATGTGAGAGAGAGAGCTTCAAAATCCTTGTCTCCAAGGAGAAACTTGGTTTCACCCTCTCTAAAACAGACCCATTTCTCCACCGTCCCCCTGCCCTCTTGGTGGTCCATGGTATGTTCAAGACTCTTCTCCAGCACCACAACTCAAAGACATCAATTCTTCTTCTGTCATCCTTAGTCATTGTCCATCTCTCTAATGCATAGCAAGTACCTGCAAAGACCATAACCTGTGGTGAGTAAAGGAAATGGGAAATATCCAGTGTGAAAAACAATGTATACACACTTTGTATGTAAACCAGTACAAAATACAAATTTTATATTTAAAAAAATTCTTAAAAAAATATTCTCGGGGCAGTCTTAGAG
>NW_006399829.1:6221354-6227807 GCF_000299155.1 Elephantulus edwardii | reverse complement strand
ATAATAATATTCTCTCTGCTTTGATTCTTGCCTATTTTCCTAGCATTTCTTTGCCATCTTACCCCCATCCAAAGTGATTCCTTAAATACACCCAGGTGTTGCTGCCCCTCCATATGTGCTCACATCTGATGTCTGACTAACATTCATTACCCTTCCATCCATGAACTTATGCTTTGAGACTCATTTCAAATGCTAATTCTAATTCTTCTTAAATTGTAAACTCTTTGCAGATGCTGTTTAGGATCTATTTCTTATTGGCATATTCAGGCTATATCCATTATAGTTACTTACATGTATTTAATTAATTCCCTCTTTAGATTTTCTTTCTCATATGACAGAATTTGTGTAATTTTTAGTTTTGAGATTGCCCAAAGGCCCAGTAGAATGACTGGTACTTCATTAACTGTCTCACAAATATTCATAAGCAGAAGGGGAATTGTGGCTCAAAGAGATAAAATGATTTGCCCAAAGCCACTCAGATGGTTTGATTCACTCGTGCATGAGAGTGAATGAAATTTAAAGCTTCTGTGAGTCAGTATTTCTTTAGTAAACTTAGTGTAGTAATGTGCATGGATTTGGGACCCTGTGACTGAGTACCACATCCAGCAAAAGACAGGGTTGTTTTTCACCTCTATTCCTGGTTTTATAATTTTTATCATGATTTTGGAAATGAATATGCAAGATTTTCCCCTTGACTTTTATTTTTTAAAACAGTTTGAAGGTCTTTTCTCAAGGAAGACCTTAATAAAAGGATCTTTGTTTGATCTCTTGCAATAGAATGGCCACACAAAGTCTCAAGAAATAGGTCTGGCTTTAAGAACCCTTCTGTCTTATTTCTCGTGCACCCACTGCTCCCCACTCAAGCTGCATGATCACTAACTTTATCCTCTGATTGATTGTAAATTTCCTCTTTGGTTCCATTAACCATCCTAAAAGTCTGCAAGGTTGTATTTTCCTTTTCATGTACTACTGGCCCATCGTTTGATCACTTTGGACCTCTAGTTGCAAGTACATGCACTATGTGAGTGCTTGGTGACTCATGGGTCACCAGGAGTAAAGTCATGTCAGAGGAAAACACACCAGGTGAGTCAGAAGATCTGGTTTCTAGTTCTCATTCTACCATTTATCAAAGGTACCTGTATGATATATTACCCTCAATTCCTTCTTAAAGAAATAAATTTCCTATCAAACATTCTTCTAAGTGGTCTGTCCATTTGCTGCACAGAGGTAACTCATGGTTGCTGTGATGCTAAAAACTGTGATACTGATGCATCAAATGTGATAATGGTTGCCCATGGTGGACAGAGTTTGGTGGAGCCTCCTAATTAAAGCAAGTTTGGAAGCAGGAGTGGTATCCACTTCTGAAATAGCTTGCTTCCAAAAACTATGACTGTGGAGAAACGATGAAAGTTATGCAAGTGTTCAGGTCTTTTGTTCATAGGGTTGCTATGAGTTGTCTATGACTCAATGGCACTTAACAACAACAACAGTAAGCTTGCTGGTGAATAATTATATTTTTATGTGTAGTAACAAAATAAACTTGAGATATTTTAGTAATAGGTTGGTTTTGGTTGTTAACCCAGATAATACAACTTTGCTTGCTAAAACTGAGGAGAACCTCAAGTTCTTGGTGTAGGAGGTCAAGTATTTTAGTCTTAAATATTGATTGAAGCTTCACATCAAGAAGATAAATATTTTCATCACTGTGGCAACTGACAGCATTATGATAGATGGTGAAGGGATTGAGGTTGTTAACAATTACAGCTTGTTTGGCTCCACAATCAACACTCTTGGCACCAGCAGTCAGGAAATAAAAAGACGAACTGCACTGGGAAAATCTACTGCCAGGGACCTCCCCAGAGTACTGAGATGCAACAATGTCAGTCTAGAGACGTAAGGTGTGCCTGATCCAGGCCATGGTCTTCACAATTACTTGCTATGCATCAGAGAGGCAGACAATGAATAAGAAAGATAAAAGAAGAATTGATGCCTTTGAATTGTGGTTCTGGAGAAGAGTCTGGAACATACCATGGACTACCAAGAAAACAAATTGGTCTATCTTGGAGAGGGTAAAAGCAAGTTTCTCCTTGGAGGCTAGGATTTTCAAGCTCTTTCTCACATACTTTGGGCATATGGTCAGGTGGGACTGGTCCTTGGAGAAGGACATCATGCTCAGAAGGATGGAGGGACACTATAGTAAGGGAAGACCCTGGATGAAGTGGACTGATACAGTAATCAGGGCAATGGATATAGATGTGTCAGAGTCAGTGAGACTGGCTCAGGACAGATCAGGCTTCAGAACGGTTGTACACAGAATCGCTATGAGTTGCAGGCAACTCAATGGCACAAAATAACAATAACAATCACCACCACCACCACTATCCAGTGTATGATGGATATTAGAATATTTCTAATAGGTGATGTCAGGATGGTAATAGGGAAGGCTCTGGTAATCTTCATATCTTTTTAATTGAAGCATCAATGAATGTCTTATTTCAAGTTAATTATAACTAATTTAGAACTGTGTGGATCCTTGGGTAAGGGGATTTATTTTGTATTAGTTTCAGTTCCATTTGTTGTATTAGGGGCAGATGGGAAGAGACAGAAATACCTACATGACCTTCCTTGAGGTATTCGTTTTATTGTTGTTAGATGTCATCAAATTGTCTTTGACTAGTTGCAAAAAGACAGTTATGGTATAAGGCTACTATTATAAAATGCTAAGAAAAGGTTTACATACAGAATCAACCTTGGAGGTTTATCAGAGTTAAGAAGGGAGAGAGAGGGCAGTAAATATTAATAAAGGTATAAATTGGGTGAAAGAAAAGGTAATACACAATAATTAGACAGGCTAATTAGACAATTAAGGTTAATTAGTCATTCTAATTAATTAGCTACATTGATCAATGGTAATCAAAGTTATTAAAAGAAAAGATTTCCCAAAGCATTGGGAAATGCTTACAATGCAATTCATAGACTGAGCTCCACAAAGGCAGGTGGCATGTTTGTTTTGTTAGCCTCATGTTTCCAGTGCCTGGCATAAACACTGGGATGAAAAAATATTTTGTCTTGTATAATAAATAAATTTTTAAAGAACTGTATTTCACATAAGGTTACCTTATACGTATTGACTTTATATATATCAGAATACAGTATTACCTTTATCAATGTCATCTTTATGATTGTTGATATATTTGAATCCGTTGTTTTGACTCTTGGATTGATTCTTCTTATTAAGAACTTCCCTCATTTTCATTGGCCATCTTCTTTATCAAGCAGGGTATCTTTTTCTGCTGATTGGTCTTTCCTGATGATGTGTTTGAAGTGAATAAATTGAGGTCTTGTGGTACTTGTTTCTAAAGAACATTCTGATTGTACTTCTTCTAAAACTGCTTTGCTTGGTCTTCTAGAAACCTGCGTGGTAATCAATAATCTTTGCAAATGTCATAGTTTGAACACATCACTTCTGTATTTTTCCCCTTCATATTATTAAGATTGACAATATAACTTACTCATTAGTACATAATACTCTTGTATGCATGGCTACTAGAGACACAGAACTTGTCGGAGGCATTAGACTCAAGGCAACTTCAACTGGAACCTTTCAGAGTCTGAACTTCTTTGGGGATGAATAAAAGGTGCTTTCTTTGTGCAGAAAAAAATTACAAATAGGAACCCTCTCCTAGAAGTTTAATTTGGAAAAACTATTGCTTTCTTTCTGACTGTCATAGTTCTGTGCCAAGAACACACACATTGGATCCCAGCACTAATGTATATCAGCAGCAACGTGAGCAATCAGTCAGACTATGGTTTACTGCCTCTGCAAACCTGTTGGAGGGTCAGTGAGTTCTGACTAGATGGTATACAGCAGCAACAACTTGGCTCCCACAGGACATGCTATTCTGAGCAGAAGCTGTACAACTGCTCAAGGAGAGGGCACTAGGTACTTGATCACAAGTTATATTGGGAGTTAGTTTAAAGGGTGATATAAGTCCTGAAGGAATCCTGGGACACTCAGCCCTCCTCTAGAGAGTAAATGTTTCTGCTGGGTTATGTGCTGCTCAAGGACAGATGTTTTCTAAGGAAAGCCAGTGTTTTGTGCTGCTGAGTAGCATCATTGAAAGAATATAAGAGGTTTTGTTTTGACCAAGATGATCTACTTAAAAAACACATATTGTTTGCAATCCAATGTTTATTTTCTTTTTAAAAGAACTGAGGTACCACAGCAAACATAGTATGTTCCAGCAAACACTTTGCCATATAAGTAACCCTAAAAAGTGTTAGACCTTTTAGAAAATGGAAATGCTTTTAGACAGATGTCTTAATTAGAAATATAACACTATTCAAGAACATTTCTACTTGATAAAATAAGGTTGTGTTGTTGTTATGTGCTGTTGAGTTGCTTGCAACTCATGGTGATCCTTTGTATGGCAACTCTGAACCTTGTTTTAGCTTGTACCAATCTTATTGTCTCTGACACACCTACCCCCCATTACCCTAGTCACTGGATTAATCCATCTCATCAAGGATCTTCCTATCTTGCATTGTCCCTCCGCTCTCCCAAGTATGCATGACGTCCATGCCCAAAGTATGACAAAAGAAGCCTCAGAATCCTTGCCTCCAAGGAACAGCCTGTTTGCACCCTCTCTAGGACGAACTCATGCTTCTAGCAGTCCATGGTATATTTAATACTCTTCTCGAGCACCCTAGGTCAAAGGCATTAATTTTCCTTCTATTCTCCTTCTATTCTCCCTAGTCACTGTTCAACTTTCTCTTACATAACAAGCTATTGCAAAGACTATGTGTAAGGTAGTAATCTAAAAAAATATACAAAAGTAATAATCTATAACACCTATTATAAAGATGTAAGTAGACCTGGAGTGACACTTATCATAACTTTCTAATTAGCATAACAAACTTTTCTCAATGTGTAGATATTTATATAGTGCAACACACACTCATTAATCATTCTATTCCTTAATTTATTTTTAAAATTAGTCTCAATTTGACAAAAGAACATTCTGCTGAGCACGTAATGAAAGTATTAAAGATTTAGATAGAAAACAGTTAAGAACAATTCTGTTCTCTTATTATAACATTTATGGCAAATTCCAGGATATTTTTTCATTATTTGCACTTACACATAACAATGTAGTTACTCAAAGCAGTAATTACTGATGCTTATAACTGATAACTAAAAATGACTTTTGTTCCTTCTCCATATTTTTCCCAAGTAACTTTTCCCATTTAAATTAGTTGCGCTTGAGAAGAGGAGACTCATGGTTATTGATATGTGCCATTGAGTCAATTGTGACTCATAGAAACAACAGATAGAAACCCTGCCTAATCCTGTGCCATCCTCACAATCTTCCCTGTGCGCCCATTGACACTGGGTCAAACTCTGTTGCAGACAGTCTTCCTTTCTTTCATTGACTCTGCAGCACCCTTTCCCCTCCACCTTCACCCCCTCAATTTATAACAAAATAATTAAAAAAACCTCATTGCCTTAATTAAAAACAGACTTATAGCTCACCCTCCCGTGGGTTTTTGGAGGTTGTAAATCTCAAGGGAGGAACTTGACCATCTTTCGCCTTTGGAGATAGATTTGAACCGGCAGGGAGGCTCCACTTTTGGGTTCATACTAGAACTTCCTACAGACTATGCCATGAGGGCTTACAAGAGCTAAAGAGACTACAAGATTAGAGCTAAACAGTAAAGATTGAAAATTAGGGAGGTGTTATCTTTTTTATCTTTTTAAATAAAATGTTTATTTTATACTGATTTATTTACAAAGGCCATGCACATTATTTTCACACCAGATCTTTCCCATTTCCTTCACCCAACCCACCCTTCCTCATCAAATTGTGTGACCCTATGATTAGCCACTCCCCAGCCCATCCTTCCCCTTCTGCTCTCTCCCTCTCCCCTTGGATCCTCATAGATGTTTTGCAACAATGGTCTTATAAAATATTCATTCTTATGGGACTGAGTTAGTTCACTTAGAGATTTAGTTCACTTGTCATAATGCTCTCCAGTCCCTCCCATATTAGGTAGTGATTTTCAAAATCATTGCTCCTGTGTGCTGCGTAGTATTACATCATGTAAATGTACTATAATTTCTCAGTCCGTTCAATTGTGCCTGGATCTTTGGCTGTTTCATGTTCTTGAGATGGTGAATAATGCTGCTATGAACATTGGTGTAAAAGTCTCTGTGCCTCAGTTCTCATTTTCTCAGGGTATATTCCAAGCAGTGGAATAGCTTAATCATATGAATTTCTATGTTCAGCTTTTTGAGGAAATGCCTAATTGCCTTTCAGAGTGGTTGTACCAATTTGAAATCCCACCAGGTATGTATAAGAATTCCTATCTCTCCAAAGCCTATCCAACATTTATTACTTATTGTCCTGTTAAACTTTGCAACTGCTACTGGAGTGAGATAGTATCTCATTGTGG
>NW_006399829.1:6219727-6220985 GCF_000299155.1 Elephantulus edwardii | reverse complement strand
TCTCTGATGAACTACATGGTTTTGGGCTTTACTCCAAGGTCTCTTTTTCATGTTGAGTTCATGTTTGTGTATGGTGTGAGATGTGGATACTGTTTCAGCTTTCTGAAGGTAGCAGTCTAGTTTTGCCAGCACCATTTGTTGAAGAGGTTGTCATTTCCTCATTTGATAAGTTTTCCTTGTCAATTGTAAGTTGACCATAGGTAACTCGGTGTGTTTCTGGGTTCTCAATTCCGTTCCATTGGTCTATGTATGTCATTGTACCAGTACCATGCTTTTTTGGTTAATACCACTGTGGAGTACATTTTTTAAAAAATTACTTTTAATGAACATTTACAGAGATTTTGGATTTCCATTTATTCATTGTTGCACTTTTCTCCCTGCCCACCCTCCCCCGCCCCACCCACCCTCAGTTTGCTCTTCTCTTTGAAAAGCAAATTGAATTTCTTCCTTGGTATACAAACAGACCCCCTCCCCCCCAGTACACACCATTATACAACCTTCATTTTAGACTCTTGTCATAACCATAATACCCAATCATACATCACTTGCCTTCCACTTAATTTTTGTTTTTCAGAGGTGTTTTGCTTATTCAGGGTCTTTTTCCTCTCCAAATAAGCTTGACAATTTCTCTTTCAATCTTCTTGAAAATTGAATTTGGTATCTCTATTGAGATTGCTCTGCACATGTAGACTGCTTTTGGTAGGATTATCATTTTCACAATATTGAGTCTTCCTATCCATGAACAGGGTACCTTTTCCCATTTATTTAGGTCTCTTATCATGTCTTGCAGAAATGCCCTGTAGTTTTCTTTGTACAGGTCTTTTGTGTCTCTAATTAGGTTTGCTCCTAAGTATCTATATTTGTGATTGGCTATATTAAATGGTATTTTTTCCCTGATTTACTTCTCTGAATTTTGGATATTGGAATCTCACTGATTTTTGGTTATCAGTCTTGTATCCTGCCACTCTACTTATTTGGTCTAGTAGCTCTACTAGTAAGTACTTCCAATACAATACTGAACAGAAGTGGTGACAGTGGACATCCTGGTCTAGTCTCAGGTGACAAGGAAAATGACCAGTCTCTAGTCTTTCTCCATTAAGAATGATATTGGCTCTTGGTTTTACATATATACTTTTCACTATGTGGAGGAAATTCCCTTCTATTCCAATTTTGCTGCGTGACTTTATCAGGAAAAGGTGTTGGATTTTGTCAAATGCTTTATCTTCATCAATTGCTAAGATAATATGGTTCTTCTAGT
>NW_006399829.1:6214438-6219342 GCF_000299155.1 Elephantulus edwardii | reverse complement strand
TTGTCCTTTTGTGACTGAGATATTTCACTCAGCATAATGTCCTCCAGGGTCACCCATTTTGAATAATATTGCATGAGTTCCTTGTTTTTCAATGCTGCATAGTATTGCATTGTGTGAATATACCAGAGCTTCTCTATCCATTAGTTTGTTGATGGGCACTTCGGTTGTTCCCAACTATTTGCTATTGTGAACAAAGCCATGATAAACATTGGTGTGCATATATCTGCCTGGGTGGCATTTATGGTTTCTTTAGGGTATATTCCCAATAGAGGAATTGCGGGGTCAAATGGTATTTCTATTTTCAACTTTTGAGAAAGTGCCATACAGCCTTTTATAGTGGTTGCACCATTTTACACTCCCACCAGCAGTGAATAAGGGTTCTAGTTTCTCTGCAACCTTGCCAGCATTTGTTGTTTGCTGCTCTGCTAAATTTTGCTATTCTTACTGGGGTGAGATGATATCTCACAGTTGTTTTGAGAGTTGTTTTTTTTTAATGTGAATTTTTTATTTTATTGGCTAGGATTTTGTTAAAGATTTTTGCATCTGTGTTCTTGGGAGATAATTTGGTCTGTAGTTTTCTTTCTTGGTGATATCTTTGCCTGGTTTTGTTATTAGGATTATGCTTGCTTCATAGAGTGACTCCAAGGCTGTTCTTTCTTTTTTCAATTTTTTTGAAATAATTTAAGGAGAATCAGTGATAAATCCTCTCTGAATGTGTGGTAGAATTCAGCTGTGAAACCATCTGATTCAAGACTTTTCTTATGGGGAAGTCTTTTTATGATCTGTTCAATTACTTCTTTTGTGATGGGTCTATTCAGGTGTTCTATTTCTGTTCTTGTCAATCTTCATAGGGCATGAGTTTCGAGGGGTTTTCAACTCCCTCCAGAATTTTTAATTTATCAGCTTTTAGTTTTTCATAGTTTTCCAATATTATTGATTTAATTTCATCTGGTTCTGTTGTGATGTCTCCTTTATAATTTCTTATTAGAGTTATCTGTGTCTTCTCTCTCCCCTCCCCTTCCCCCCCTTTTGTTAAGTTTGCCAGTGGTTTTTCAATTTTATTGATCCTTTTAAAAAACACAAAACAGCTCCTGATATCATTTCAATTGTTTTTCTGTGTTCTATCTCATTGATTTCAGCTCTTGTCCTTATAATTTCTTTTCATCTAGAGGCTATAAGGTTAGACTGCTGTTCTTTTTTCTATTTGCTAAAGGTGTTGAGTTAGATCATTGATTTTTCTTCTTTTTGCCTTTTTTATTTGTGTGCCTATAGCCATGATCTGACCCCAGAGGACTGTCTTAGCTGTCCTAGAGGTTTTGGTAGGTTGTATTTTCATTTGTTTCAAGGAATTTTTAAATTTCATTCTTTATATTTCTTTTATAACTGAATTTCAGAGAGTTATTTAGTTTCCACATGGGTGGTTTTGTAAACTTCATCCTTCTGTGGTTAATTTATAATTTTTTGGCATTGTAGTCTGAGAAGATACTTTGTATTATACAAAGTATTTTTGAATTTGTTGAGGCTTTCTTTGTGTCTTAATATGTCATCTATTCTGGAAAATGTACCATGAGCACTTGAGAAGAAAGTGAACTGAGTTTTAGTTGAATATATCCACAAGTTTGAGTTGCGTGATTGTATGATTTAGATCTTCTGCATCTTTGTTGAGTTTCTCTTGAGTTGACCCATCCTTTGGTGATAGTGGTGTGTTGAAATCTCCTACCACTATTGTGGTGCCATGTATTTCTTTTTTCAATTTTGTTAACCACTGTTTTTATGTATTTTGAAGATCTATCATATGGTGCATAAATTTTGATCAAGGTTATATCTTCTTAATCTACCGTGCCTTTAATCAGTATGTAATGGCCTTTCTTTCCTTTTATGGTTGTTTTCATTCTAAGTCTATTTTTATTAGAAATTAGTATTGCTGCTCCTGTTTTTTGAGGTTGCCTTTTGCTTGATATATTTTTTCCCAGCCTTTGATTTTGAGTCCGTCTTTCTTTTCATTTTTTAGATGTGTCTCTCATAGTCAACATATTGATGGTTTTTTTTATTCATTCTACTACTCTTTTTATCTTGAATGACATATTTAGTCCATTCACGTAAAGTGTGATTATTGTCAGGCCAGATTTTACCATTGCCATTTTACTGTGTTTCTTTTTCTGTTGTTTCCGGTTACTATTGTCCATCCACTTTCCTTTGGAATCTCCATGTGAAGGACTTCCCTTAAAATTTCTTGTAGTTTTGGTCTTTAGTCCATAAATTCTTAAAGTTCCTTCTTTTCTATAAAGGGTCTAATTTCTCCTTCATATTTGATGAGGAGCTTTGTTGGGTATAGTATCCTTGGCTGGTACTTATTTTCTTTCAACTTCCTGTATATGCCTCCATATTGTCTTCTAGCTCTCATGGTTTCTGCTTGAGAAATCAGAACTTAATCTAATTGTTCCCCTTTAGTAGGTGACTCTGTTTTTCTCACACTGTTTTTTAGTATTCTATCTTTATTTTTTAATTTGGAGACTATGACTATGATATGTCTTGACGCTTTTATTTTTGGGTCTACTTTATTTGGTGTGTTCACTACGCTTCTTGAATGTGGATTTTCCTGTTCCTCAAAATAGCGGGGAAGTTTTCTCCTAGTACCTCTTCCACAATTTTCTCAGTGACTTGCCTGTCACACCCACATCCTGAAATTCCAATTATACATATATTTTTTCCATTTTGATGTCATCTCACATGATTCTAATGTTTTCTTCACACCTCATTTCTGATTTTTTTTCCTAGTATGTTTCCAGTGGGGCTCTTGTCTTCTAACTTAACTGAATCTCTGTCACATTTCTTCAGTTCTATGGTTTTTATTTTACCAGTGTGTTGGACACTTCTGCCATTTTGTTCTTAATATTCTGGATTGTATTTTCATGCTTTTCTGTTATTTCCCATACTGCGTTCATTGAACCCTCTAAGTTCTTGTGCCTCTTTGTCTATATAATCAGTTCTTTCTTCCATCTTTTGCATTTTCTTCCAAAGCTGTTCAAGTTGCTCCTCATCAATATATTTCTTCTGGATTGTTATCTCTGGAGTATTCCCTCTCTTAAAGCCTTCCATTGTTCCTTGTATGTTCTGTCACTGTTCAAATAACTCCACATCAATATATTTATTCTGATTCTTTCTATTTGGGGTATTCATTGGGTCTACTTTTTTAGGAGAAAGGTTATTTTGTTTTTTCCATGAAGACTGAAGCAGAATGATGCTTTTTTGACATTCTGTTTGTCTTTTCTTAGTGAATGTTAGATTGTTGTACTTATATAATGACCTAAAGTATGGCGATGTTTTGAAAAGGACCTAACTATTTGAAAAGGACCTAACTATTTGAGCTCCATTCTTGGCTGGAGACCCACAGGTCGGAGGGTCTGACAGCAGTCTTCCACCCAAAGTACTTTAATGGCAAGACAGGAAGTCTGTTCCCTCCCAGAAATCCAGTCTTGGCCAGGTTCGACCTAGTCTGGTCCCTTCTGCTTGTGCTTAAGGGGCCCCATGTAGAGTAGCTAGACAGCAGTGTTTCACCCAAAGTACCTGTAATATTGGTTCTCCTGGCATGCGCAGCAGGTGTGGTAGCTATGCAATCTCCAGGTGTCAGGGCAGTAGGGTCACTGGGTGGTGGGGCCAGTGGTCTAGCGCTCTGGGTGGGATTACAGTCTAAAACTGTGGCACTCGTCCTGGCAGATAGTGGTTCTGTCACCAGTGAGCAAGTGAGTGCACCTGGGCTGGGACACAGCCTTTATCAGATGGAGGAGAAGTGGTAGCTAGAAGACACTTATAGGCCAGCCATGCCATACAGGCTTTGACATCTTGCAACAGAGAGAAGTTCTCTCTATATCTCTATTTTTAATATACTTGGAGAAATTTGTGTTAATTTATTTTGCCCCTATCTCAATTACCTATTAACATTCCAATATTGATTTTGTGTGTTTCTTAGCTCTTTATTATTTTTAGCGTTTTATATCAGGTATCTCATACTCTAATTGTCTTTTGTGACTGTCTTACATAGCTCAATATAATTTATTCTAATTTCATCTATTTTGTGCAATATTTCTTTAACTCTTGACCATTTTTTCATGATACATAATCTTCCACTGAATGAATGTACCATAGTCTCTTTTGATGAGCACTTGTTTGCTAATTCTCCACCTTTCCAAATATGATGTTCTTTCCCAAGAACTGGCCCCTTTGAAAAGAAGCCCAAATTATATGAGGAAAAAAACACAAGTTTTGCTTCTGTGGAGCATTCTGGCTGCACTTTTTCTGAGATAGTTTTGTTTGTTCTTTTTCAGTCTATGTTTTATTCAGTATACATCATCAACACCATCATTCAAAGACACCTATTCTTCTTTCTCTTCCTTATTCATTGTTCAATTTTCCCACAGAGCTAGACAATGACTAAAGATGACAGAAGAAAAATAGATGCTTTCAAGTTGTGGTGTGGGAGAAGTCTTGAACATACCATGGACTGCCAAGATAACAAATTGGTCTGTCTTGGAAAGGATGAAATCAAGTCTCTCCTTGGAGGCTAGGATTTTGAAGCTCTGCCTCACCTACTTTGGGCGAGTCTCCAGGTGAGATCAGTCCTTAGAGATGGACATCCTGTTTGGAAGGGTGGACAGACAGTGCAGGAGAGGATGATCCTGGTTGAGATGGATTGATACAATAACTGGGGAAATGGGGGTTGGTGTGTTAAAATTAATGAGACTGATTCAGGACAGGGAAGGTTTCAGAGCTGCAGTATATAGGGTCACTATGCATCGCAGGTGACTCAATTGCACAGAACAACAATAACATACTATGACAGGGTTGGAAGCAGGAATGGCATCCAATTCCTACTGAGTCATTGTATAGAAAGGAATTGGCAGATA
>NW_006399829.1:6196390-6213068 GCF_000299155.1 Elephantulus edwardii | reverse complement strand
GTTTCAGAGGCAGTGCAGTTGGTGCAGGATAGGTTGCCATGTTGTGTATGGGTCACTATAAGTCGCAAACGACTCGACGACACATAACAACAACAACAACATGTCTCTGGAAACTCTATGAACTTTGATAAATGTCGGTAGGTTTAGAGGGGCTTCAGGCTTCAGGCCCTCTATGTTGTTCATAGGGTTGCTATGAGTCATGCTCGATTTGAAGGCAATCATCATCATCATCAACAACAACAACATGCAACAATTAAAAAGACTTACTGACATCCATATATTGTGTAATTTTACTTTTGCAATTGTAGTAGAAATACTAATTTTCTTCTGAACTTAAGATGTCATCGTATTGCCATCACGTTGGAATAGCTTCATAGTTGACTCACCAGCAGGTTTTCTTTCAAGGCTTATAGATTCCAACAACCAGGAAGGCATATCTTTGGGCTATTCCACAGCTCTCTATGGACTATGCCATGAGAACTTTTTGTCTTTAAGAGGTACATTTTCCAGGTGGACCTGAGGACATGGCCCTGCTGACAAAAGTGAGGCCAAGGCCCTGAGCGTTTATTTCTCTCAGTATATATAGAAAATGCAAACATTCTATTACTATTACGTTTTTCACTATACAGCAAGGAATAATCTCATTAAAAACCCCCTGTTTTTGATATAATTAGAACTCTACAATGATCTGTCCAGAAAACTCAAACGGACACAAAAGAAACTTATCTCTATTTTCTAAAAATCCTCAAGGATAGTAGCTTTTCATTAATCTGTATTTATTTTCTACAAGCTCTCAAGCAATTCACAGCTGTTATTCTGAGTCTTATGAGGTCTCATGAATGCACCCTATTTTCTTGGGACATGTCTGTATGCTTGTTCAGGTGGTTGTTTTCAGCTAACTTCCCACTGAGTGTTTTTGAAGCAGTACTTTATACATATGTGCTGATAGCCAACCAAGGAACAGTGGCTTCAGAGACTCTCATAGTTACCTACAGTTGTTGTTGTTGTTGTGTATCGTAAAGTCAGAAATGGCTCATAGCTGACCCTCTAGTGGGTTTTCAGAGGCAGTTAATAACATGGGAGTAGTTTGACCATCCTTCTCCTGTGGAGCAGCTGGTAGCCTCAAACTGCATGCCTTTAGGATTGCAGTGTAGCTTCCTGTCAGTGGACTACCAGAGTTCCCTAGTTACTTACTGTATGTAGTTCTTTTATACTTATTTTTAATGTTTCATCTGTATTTTGTCTTTAGATACATAGGATTTAACTAACCTTAATGAGCATTTCATGATCTTTAGATCATTATTAACAATGCAATAAATATTCATGGACCCATTGTAAAGAATAAGAGCTACATTGTTGATGTCTGTTGTGTTTCATTAACTATGCAAAGGAATTTAACTGTGTGGATCATAACATACAATGGCTAATATTGAGAAGAATAAGAATTCCAAAACACTGAGTAATACTAATAGTGTGATACAAAATAGCGTTAGTTTCTGGTCTGTTTTTCATAGGGTTGCTATGAATTGTACTTGACTCAATTGCACCTAAAAGTGACAACAACAAAACAATAATAGGTTTGTCTTTTTAAATAACAGCTTACAGTGGATTATGTGATTTGTGTTGTCTGCATAACGTAGGTTGTTCATGAGTGTTTTCCTGATCCTAATAACACATTCTTTTTTAATGGGGTCCAGGTCCTAGAATTATTTAGTCAGTATACAAACTGAGTAAGTACAGATAATGGATATAACACTATATGCACACCTTTGCTATGTTTAAACTATGCAATGCTTTCTTTCTCTATTTGGAAAATAGCCTCTTGGTCTAGGTTTAGGTTTCTTTATGAGCATAACTTTCCTCTCCATGCTCTCTTGTCTTCCTCTTTTTGAGGAAACATCATCCTGAGTTTCTTGGTTTCCCTTCTCTTGCTTTCTTTATTTTTCTTAAGAAAACTCTATTGCATTTATATTTACTCCTATATGAAATGTGTTATTTTGTATATATAGGCTCTGAAGGCTTATGCTTTATTTGATAATATATTGCTAACATTCATCTATATTATTCTATAAAATATAGTTCATTCAGTTTGATTGTTGCTGCTGATTGCCTTTGAGTCAAGCATGACTCATAGTAACCCACTGAACAAAAGGCCTGAAGCCCCTCTACAACTGTCAACATTTATCAAAGTTCATAGAGTTTTCAGAGGCATGTTGTTTAGGAAGTGGATGCCACCCCTGCTTCTGATACCAGGAGAGTATTTCATTGCATGAATACACCTTAGTTTTTGTCTCCCATTAATAAATCCTCATAGCTCTGAGGTAGCCATCCCTCTTTCTCTTCCCACATTCTTTACACATTTATCCTCTTAGTTGGAATCATGTCCACACTAATAATTGGTGGTGGTTTAGTAAGAAGTAAGAACAAGGAGTGACATTACCAACCCAAGCAGATAGTTTAAACCTACCAGCTGCTCCACTGGAAAAAGATGGGCAATCTCCTGTGTAATTTACAGCCTCTGAAAACCAGCGGAGAATAAACTATTATTTGGTTCTGACTTCATGGCACATTATAACAACTAGTCAGACAGCTGAGGAAATGAAGAAATGTTGTAATTGACTTCCTTAATAAGCACAATATGAATATTCAGTGCTTACCAAATACAGAGTTAGTAATTTAATACACACTATCAATGAAACAGAATAGAATCCTAGTGGAAGATATTATTATCAGTTTCACTTTATAGACGGGAAAGTGGATGCAAGGATTGTATTTCCCAAAGGTATGGTAAATGACAGAGTCAAAAGTGAGCCTGACTCAAACAAAAGGGTATGCTTTTAATAACCATTAAATTATATTTCCACAGTTTGTGAGCAAGCTAAATCTTCTAGTCTAGTAAGTGAAGTATTTCCTGTGGGTCAAGGAATATCTTGTTGTTGTATGTGCTGTTGAGTTGGCTGTGACACATAACAACTTTATGTACAGTAGCTCTGAGTCTTGCCCTATTACAAACCAATCTCACTGTCTCTGACACACCTACCTCAATAACCCCAGTTACTGTGCTAATCTAATTAATTTATTTTCTAATTATTTTCTCCTTCTTCTGTGCTATCCCTCCACTTTTCAAACATGATGTCTTTCTCCAAGGACTGGTCCCTCTTGGCAACATGTACAAAGTTTGTGAGACAGAGCTTCAAAATCCTTAGAGCACCTCCTTCAGGGAACAAGTAGGTTTCACCTTCTCTTGGAGGTCCATGGAATGTCCATGTCTGTCATCCTTATTCATTGTCCATCTCTCTGATGCATATCGAGTAACTACGAAGTCCATGATCACGTGTATCTTAGTCTCTAGACAGATATTATTTCTCTCTAGCACTTTGGAGAGGTCCCTGACAGCATATTTTCCCAAAGCAATTAATCTTTTGATTTCTTGATTACTGGCCCAAGAGTGTTGATTGTGGAACCAAGCAAGTGGAAATTGTTAGTAATTTCAACACAACCTTGCTCGCTGAAACTGAGGAGGACCTCGTGCACTTATGCGGAGGGTCAAGGACTGCAGCCTTCAATATGGACTGAGGCTCAATGTCAAGAAGACAAAGATTCTCACCACTGGACCAATTGGTAGCATTAGGATGGATGGCAAAGAGATTGAGATTGTTCACAGCTTCAGTTTGCTCAGCTCCACGGTCAACACTCTTGGCACCAGTAGCCAGGAAATCAAAAAACGTATTGTGATGGGAAAGTCTGCTGTTAGGGACCTCTCTAAAGTACTCAAGAGCAACGGTGTCTCTTTGGAGGTGCGCCTGATACAGGCCATGGTCTTTGCAATCATTTGTTATGCATCAGAGAGCTGGACAATGACTAGGGAGGACAGAAGGAGAATTGATGCCTTTGAGCTGTGGTGCTGGAGAAGAGTATTGAGAATACCATGGACTGCTAGGAAAACAAACAGATTTGTCCTGGAAAGGGTTAAACCGGGTGGCTCCTTGGAGGCAAAGATTCTGAGGCTCCGTCTAACATACTTTGGACATGTTGTGAGGAGGGATCGGTCCCTGGAGAGGGATATCATGCTTGGGAGGGTGGAGGGACAGCGCAGGAGAGGAAGGCCCTCTATGAGGTGGATTGATTCAGTGACTGGGGTAATCGGGATGGGTGTGTCAGAGGCAATGTGATTGGCACAGGATAGAGCAGGGTTCAGGGCTGTTGTACATAGGGTCACTATGAGTCACAAACAACTCAATGACACATAACAACAACAACAACAACAACGACAACCATCTATCATGGTGCTGCCAACTGGTACAGTGGTGAGAATCTTTGTTTTCTTGATGTGGTGCTTCAATACATATCGAAGACTACAGTCCTTGACCTTGTGCAACAAAAGCCTCGGCTACTTTTCAGATTTGGCAAGCAAAGGTGTGTCATCCACAAAATGCAGTTTGTTCATGAGTCTCCTTCCAATCCTGTTTTATAGGGTTAAAATTCTATAACTGAACACTTCTTTGATCTATGCTCACCTGTGAAGAGCAAAAATATTGTTGAATAAATTTCTCTAATTTTGAATTTTTTATCACATATTCTATTCAAATGTCAAAGAAGTCCAGCAGTATACTTATGTGAAACAAATGTCTAACTGTGTTAGTCCCTGGTTAGAAATACACTACTTAGACTTGTGCATTGCTGTTGTTGTGGCATCAAGAACTGAGTCAGAATTGATTTGTAGCTGGCCCTCCAGTCAGTTTTCAGAGCAAATAAATCACATACAAGGAGATTTCTCATCTTTCTCCCGTAGAGTAGTTGGTAGATTCAAACTGTTTGCCTTAGGTATGGCAGTAGAGCTTCTAACCACTAGTCCACTAAACATCAAGAAACTGTGCACTCAATAGTATAAATATGTGAGTTATTATCTGACTTTCTGCTGGTGGATAAAAAAAAATATTTCTTCCTATAGTGGGATCAAGATTGGTGGACAATTTATCAACAACCTGCACTATGCGGATGACACAACCCTGCTTGCTGAAACTGAAGAGGACCTGAAGTACCTGCTGCAGAGGGTCAAGGACTGCAGCCTACAATATGGATTGAGGCTCAATGTCAAGAAGACAAAGATTCTCACCACTGGACCAATTGGCAGCATCAGGATGGATGGTAAAGAGATTAAGATTGTACACAGTTTTAGTTTGCTTGGCTCCATAGTCAACAGTCTTGGCACCAGCAGCCAGGAAATTAAAAGGTGCACTGCCATGGGAGAGTCTGCTGTTAGGGACCTCTCCAAAGTGCTGAAGAGCAATGGTGTCTCTCTGGAGACTAAGGTGCGTCTGATACAGGATATGGTCTTCACAATCACTTGTTATGCATCAAAGAGTTGAACAATGACCAAGGAGGATAGAAGGAGAATTGATGCCTTTGAGCTGTGGTGCTGGAGAAGAGTATTGAGAATACCATGGACTGCTAGGAAAACAAACAGATTTGTCCTGGAAAGGGTTAAACCGGGTGGCTCCTTGGAGGCAAAGATTCTGAGGCTCCGTCTAACATACTTTGGACATGTTGTGAGGAGGGATCGGTCCCTGGAGAGGGATATCATGCTTGGGAGGGTGGAGGGACAGCGCAGGAGAGGAAGGCCCTCTATGAGGTGGATTGATTCAGTGACTGGGATAATTGGGATGGGAGTGTCAGAGACAGTGCAATTGGCACAGGACAGAGCAGAGTTTAGGGCTGTTGTACATAGGGTCGCTATGAGTCGCAAGCGACTCGATGGCACATAACAACACACATAACAAGGCTGAGTATATGGCTAAAAAGAAACAAAACTTAATTCTTCACCCTAATCTTAATTTATGTTCACTCATTGTTGTATTTTATTTTATTTCACTGGGAGTATATGAACTAAGGGGCTTTTCCAAATTAATGAGGAGTCATGATGTCATTTTGAGGACTAAGGTACATCTAATTCAGGCCATAGTTTTTCCAATTACTAGCTATGCATCTGAGACCTGGACAATAAATAAGGATGACAGAAAAAGAATTAATGTCTTTGAACTGTTGTTTTGGAAAAGAACAGTGAAAATTCATCCCATGGGTGGACAAGAGAATGAACATATATGTTTTGTAGATGGTACAGCCAGTGTGCTCTTTGGAGGCAAGAATTATGAGGCTTCACCTTACATACTTTGGACATGTTGCTAGGAGAAAGGACATGATGCTTGGAGAAGGACATGATGTCGGTAAGGGTGGAGGGTTGGTGAAGGAGAGGAAGGCCCTCGACCGGTTACATTGATACAGGGACTGCTGGAATAGGCTTTTGTCAGGAAATGTGAGGATGGTGCAGGATAGAAGAGAGTTCAGATATTTTGTTCATGGATCACTATGATTCGTGCTGTACTTGATGGTATCTAACAGCAATAACAACAACATTGGTGTCAAATCGGACCTGAGTAATAGTTGTCCCTGAGAAGAGAATGTCCATCTTTCTTTTACAGAGCCTGTAGTGGGTTTGAACTACCAGAGAGGAGCTGCCCCTTGAATTATGAGCATACCTCCCTATTAACTACCTACTTGAACTCTTTTACCCTAATATTACTACAACTGTCAATTTTTTTTAGGAAATAATGTTTCTGTGCAAGGAATGTAACTCAATTTAAATCTATCTGAACCAGTCTTTGGAAAGGATATCATGTTTGGAAGAGTCAAGGGACAGCACAGGAGAGAAAGACTTCAGATGGATTGACACAATAATTGAGGTAATAAAGGTAGGTGTGTCAGAGACAGTGAGATTGGCTCAGGATAGAGCTGTGCTCAGAACTATTGTGCATAGGGTCTCTGTGAGCCATAGTCAACTCCACTGCACATAACAAGAACAACCACGTTTGGCTGGTTCAATGATTTTTGGTAAATTACCCAACCTATCTTGCCCTTAGTTTTGTTCTCTACTAAATGGTAATGTTACATTAATGGTAACTTTGCAAGATTATTGTAAGAATAAAATAGTGACAGCATAGGTCCTGGCATAGATTCTCTTCTAAATTTTAGTCAGTTTTCACTCTGAATCACTATTTTGAAAGAAGCTACTTCCATTAAAAAAAAATAGAATTACAGAATCTCAAGATTGGAAAGGAACTTACAGATCACTGAATGCAAGTTTTCAAATCTATCTGGCTATCAACATAACCTGTGGTGATTGTTATTGTTAAGAGCCATTGAGTGGAGTACAACTCGTAGTGACCTTATGAGAAATAGTTCTAAACCCTTTCTTATTCTGAACTATCCTTATCATCTCTGACACACTTGAGCTATTGCTGAAGTCACTGTGTCATTCTATGTGGAAGGTTTTCCCTTCTTTTGTTGACCTTCACCTATGCTTGCTTCCAAGGAACATTCTGGCTGCAGTGTTTCCAAACATATATGTTTATTCTTGTGTCAGTCCATGGGCTAGTTGGTACTCTTCTCCAACACCACAACTTAAGGCATCAAGTCTTCTGTCATTTTTATTCTTTGTCCAGTTCTCAGATGTACAGCAAATGACTGAAAAGACTATGTCCTGAATGAGGCATAC
The DNA here is from genome assembly GCF_000299155.1 of Elephantulus edwardii. Taxonomy (NCBI): domain Eukaryota; kingdom Metazoa; phylum Chordata; class Mammalia; order Macroscelidea; family Macroscelididae; genus Elephantulus; species Elephantulus edwardii. Next base: position 6,205,516 of record NW_006399829.1, on the reverse strand, counting down.
TGAATCTTCATATTAACATCCGTTTCTCAGTATTTTGGAGAGGGCCTTGACTATGGACATGCCCAGTGAAATGCGTATCCTGATCTCCTGACTGCTGGTCTCAAGTATGTTGACTGTGAATCCATGTATGATGAAAATTGTTAACAATTTCAATCTTTTCTCAATCTATTATGATGTAACTTTGGTCCGGTGGTGATAAATTTTGTCTCTATGATGTAGAAATGCAATCCATACTGAAGGCTATTGTCTTTGGTCTTCTGAAGCAAGCATTTCAAATCCTCTTCCCTTTCAGCAAACAAGGTTGTGCCATCTGCTTAGTGTACGTTGTTCATGAGTCCTCCTCTTATCCTAATGCCACATTTTTCTTCATGAAGTACACCTTCTTGAATGATTTGCCCAGTGTACTTATTGAATAGGTATGGAAGAAAAAAAAAATATAACCCTGATGTATACCTTTGATCTCAAATTTTGCAGTGTTATCTTGCTCTGTTTGGCCAACAGCTTCTTGTTCTAGATATACCTTTCATATGGACTGAAGCTCAACATCAAGAAAACAATGAGTCTCACCACTGGGTTGATTGGCATTATCATGATAGAGGGTAAAGAGATTGAGATTATTAACAGATTCAGTTTACTTGGTTCCACAATCAACACTTTTGGTATGAGAAGCCAGGAAATCAAAAGATGAATTGTATTGGGAAAGTCTGCTGTCAGAAACCTCTCTAGAGTACTGAAGAGAAATGATGTTAGTCTGGAGACTAAAGTGCACCTGTTCCAGGCCATAGCCTTTGAAATTACTTGCTACGCATCAGAAAGCTGAACAATGACTAGGGATGATAGAAGGAGAATGGACACCTTTGAGTTTATGGTGCTGGAGAAGAGTATTTAATATACCATGGATTGCTAAGAGAAAAAACAGATTTATCCTAGGTTCCTCCTTGGAGGCAAGGATTCTGAAGCTCCATCTGACATACTTTGGGAATGTTCCAAGGAGTGACCAGCCCTTAGAGAGAAAAATAATGCTTGGAAGGATGAAGGGACAGTACTAGAGAGAGAAACCCTCAATGAGATACATTGAGTGGGGGTATGGGTATGGGTGTGTCAGAGACAATAAGTTTGGCTCAGGATAGAGCAGAGTTCGGAGCTGTTGTACTATGAGTTAGTTGCATGTGACTCAACGACAAGTAACAACAACAACAATGAACACAATTAAATGTTCTGGGATACCAGTTCATCTCAATATTAGCTATAGTTTGTTATGATCCACACAATCAACTGCCTTTGCATATTCAATAAAACATAAATAGATATTCTTCTTGTACTTCTGCTTAATCATTTAAGGAACTTTAAAGTATGCAAATCCACAAAATCGGATCCCTAGAGATTTTGACTTCATAGGTTTGAGACAGAGAGTAGATTCAGTGGAGGATTCCTCTAGCTATTCTGTTGTGAGAGCCCTTGTTCTGTCTCTGTCACTGTCCAAAGGAGGTGCTCTGACACCTACAGTACTTTTTGCCAAGTATCTATTCATTACCTGGGCAGGAAGCTCTCTACTTATATAAGGTATCTCTAATAGTGTCACCACCCAATCAAAATTCTTATATGAAAATGATGTCAAGCTAGTTATAACTTCCAAATATTATGTGTGCTTCCTTTCCCTGGAGTTACTCAGAATAAATCCAATCTCTTTCCCACCTGAAGCCCATTCTCATGTTTTAATCTGTTTTCCACGTAAAGTTCAATGATTTATGCCTTCTGCCTCCACCCTAATCTTTTCCATTCAATGATTCTTCCTATGACATAATTTCCTGGCAGTCTCCACTCCTGGCTACTAACTTTTCCTGGCACTTTAATTTTGAAAATGTTAGCAACTCATATGGTATAAGAGGTATCTAATTAAAATGGAGAAAGATGGACAATCTCCTTCTGTGTGATTACCTGCCCCTGACACCTGCTAGAGAGTCAGTTATGGGCCAGTTCTGATGCTAGGGTACACCACAACAACAATTAGAATGGAGACTCATTAACTTTTTGGTTGCTGAAGAGAGGACAATTTGTTATAAAGTGAAGGATCCTTGAGTGAAAGACCTAGATGGCAAAGGATTATAAGCAACAGTTTTTTACCAACTTGTATTGAAGTGATTCTCTACTTAACAGTATACATGACATTTCTAGTGCAGTCTTCTGGATATCAGCTAAGTTAGCCTCCCTCTTACAATGTCATTCTAATATTGAACACTCTGGCCTAAAGATGGCCTCTAGTCCAGAGTTGAGTGAGATAGTTCAGATGACAGCCAGCTATCTCAAATAGTAAGGTATATGTTTGGTGGTTAGACAAACCTAGGAGATATTCTTAACTAAAATTCTGTAAGGAAATGTTTATCACAGGGAGCTCTGTTGCCTAGTGGCATGAAGTGGCGCTGCGATCTCAAAGGCACACAGTTAAAATCCACCAGCTGCTTTGCCAGAGAAAGATGAACAATATCCTCCTATGCAATTAACTGCCTCTGATACCCCACATAAGGGTCATCTATGAGCTAGTTCTGGCTCTATGGGATACAATAACAAGGTTTATTGCACCTATTGAATACAGCTCTGCTTTGGATGAAATCTCAGTTAGTACATATTTATCTTGATTATTATTCAATGTGAGATGTATGGTTCACCTCCCCCCCCCCATTTTATGAGATGACCTTTCTTTTGAAGATGAGCTTTGGAAAGGGAGCTCTGGTGGCCTAGTGGTAAGGAGCTGAGTTACCAACCTGAAGGCATGAGGTCCAAATCCATCAGCTGCTCAGCAGGAGAAAGATAGGCAATCTCCCCCAAAGTGATTTATTGCCTCTGAAAATTCACTGAGTTGGGGGGTGTTAGGTGTGAGTTGGTTCCGACTCAGTGCTACGCAACAACCACAATATCTTTTTGGATCGGCATACATTGAATCTTTCTCCAATCTATCATATAAGTAGCTCTCTCCCAAATTTCTTGTCGTTGAGTATTGATCACATTAGGGCTGCATCTATCTGGTTGCTGAAACATGTCAATCGGTATTGCATGAAATCCTGAAGCTTTGCCTTTTGCCAACTTTTTCAGTGCAGTCCGAACTTCTATTATAGCTGGTTATTGATCATATTCCAATTTCATTAAATACTTTAATGTTGGCCAATCTTTTGTGGTACAGTGACTCTGCACATTTCTTCCATCTTCTTTTTGGATGTTTCCTGCATCATTCAGTATTTTGCCCTTGGAATCCTTCAGAATTGCAACTTGAGGCTTTGATTTCTTATGTTCTTCCCTTAATGTCTTCTAACTCAAAGCCTTTTCACATTTCATTATAATACTTTGCTTTGTCTTCTTGAGCTACCCTTTGAAATCTATGGTGGCCTAATTGGTAGGGAATTGTGCTGTCATCCCAAAGGTCCACAGTTTGAGTCTGCGAGAAGCTCTGAAGGAGAAAAGAGGGAAATGTTCATCCACTGGAAAATCAGCTGTGAATTGATTCTGACTTGATGGCTATAAGTTTGAGGAGTGTTTTAGTAGGAGTAAAGATATAGTTTTGTCACTGAGTGTTGTACTTCAGGATACAGCTTGAAATAGTCCTTTTGTTGATGACTGTGATATCTCTCCTTTTCAATTTGTCATTTGTATTTCTTGGAGCAGTACACTGTGTGATTGATTGAAAGTGTCCTCCAACACCAGCCATTTCAGTTGACTTTAGACTAAGTGTTCTGTTTCATTTGCTTTTATTATTTTATATTGGCTTGTATACAAAATTTGTATACTTTGTGTTTTATTTATAGACCCTATGCTTCACACATTCCTCTATTCACATTGTTTCATACTATCACTCTAATATTTGTGTATCATACTATTATTTTGTTTTATAAAATTAATTACCATTGTTCCATGCCTATCATTACTCTAATTTTCAGATCCCCATTATGTCTTTCCTAATTTCTTCAACCCCTTCCTCTGTGCTAGGAAGATTTCCCACACCCTCCACTCTCAGATTCCCTTTTCCCTCCCTTCTCCTTTGGACTTTTGTACACATTTCACTAGTAATCCTTCTGTTTTTACAATCACGGTCTTATGGAGTATTTGTTCTTATGCAACTGAGTTAGTTCACACAACAAAATGCTCTCCAATCTCTCCCATGTTATATTTTTCAAAATCATTGCTCTTGAGTGTTGCATAGTATTCCATTGTATACATATACTACAATCTCTCAATCCATTCATCTGTTGTTGGATATTTTTGCTGTTTCCTTTTTCTTGCTATTGTGAATAACACTGCTATGAACATGGGTGTACATATCTCTGTGTTTCAGTTCTTTTATCCTTAGAGTATATTCCTAGCAGTGGAATAGCTGGATCATATAGAATTTCTATGTTCAGTTTTGGTGTGTGTGTTTTTTTTTTTTAGGAAATGTCAAACTGCCCTCCAGAGTGGTTATACCATTTTGCAATCCCACCAATAGTATATGAGAGTTCCAATCTCTCCACACCCTCTCCAATATTTATTGCTTACTGTCCTGTTAAATTTTGTCACTATTACTGGGGTGAGATGGTACCTCATTGTGGTTTTGATTTGCTCCTAGTTTTCCTAGATTCTTGCGTCATACATTCTACTTCCCAAGTATTGATAGATATTCATAGCTGCTTCTTCCCTCTTGAGTCATGCCACCACAACAAGTGTGGGTCCCGAAAGCTTTACATCATCCATTTCATAATGGTTGACTGTATTTAAAGGAAGCAACCTCTCCCAGTCGTATTTAGAGTTCCTTCCAGCATAGGGGGTTTATCTTTTAGCACTATATTAGACAATGATCTGCTGCTATCCTTTAGGTTTTCACTTCCAGACTTTTTTGAGAAGTAAGAAGTTCCTTCTTCATAGTATATCAATCTGGAAGCTGGGTTGACACCTATCCACCATGGGTGCCCCTTGTTTGTAAGTTTATTGTACTATGATTCAGACATTCTTGGAATTTTGCACTTAGATTATTTTACTGTTTATCGTATTTGTATGGTGGGGTAATTGTTGAGTTCTGGAATTGGTTTTGGCTTCTGTAGAAACTCCTCCCATGTGATTTACTGCTTCTGAAAACTCGCTGGAGGATCAGCTATGGGTCAGTTCGAACTCAATGGCACACACAATAGCAATAAGAAGAGACTTGCAGAAGCCTGCATTCATTTACTCATCCAGCCACATATTTATTTTCATTTTATTCAAGATTGTTCTTATTGTATATGTACTTCTGCTTAATACTTATCAGAATACAAAAATAAGAATTTCTATGAACATAGCCTTATCATCACTGTGGTTCAGCAGCACCAAGTGGTGTCATGACAAGGTCTAGTTTTCTTCCCTGATGTCATTACAAAGATGGTGATCTTACTTTCAAAAAGTATATTAACAAGTTTACTATGAAAATCTCTAGTGGTTTATATGAACATGGTGGGTATAATTTGCATTTTTCCCATATAGTACAGTTTCTGGATATTAGCCAAGTTTTCTAAACAAACAACTATTATGCCTAAATATATCTCTTTCATGTTTCCAGTTTTAATTCTACCACTTGGATTTTAGGTGATGATGTGCATGTTCATTCAGTTCAGGTTTTATTAATCAGAATGGTAGTTCTCAAGTGTGGTTTGAGGACCCCTGAGAGGTCGGAGTGGTGGTTGTTAGTAACTATTGCGAGGGAAATGCAATTTCATATGGGCTCCTAATCATTGTCTTTAGTAGAATTCATAAACACCCACAAAGTGAAAATATATAAATGCCACTGTGATGAAGAAAATGTAAGGTATTTTTTAAGGTATTTTGTGTACGACACTAACCAGTATTCATTAAATATTTAACTAATGCTATGCATCAGGGACCTGGATAATGATTAAGATGATGACAGAAGAAGAATTGATGCCTTTGAGTTGTGGTGCTGGAGAGGAATATTGAATATATCATGGACTGCCAAGGGAATAAAGAGATCGAGGGTGAAACCAGATTTCTCCTTGGAGGCAAGAATTTTGAAGCTCCGTCTCACATACTTTGAGCCCATGGCCAGGAGGGACTAGTCCTTGGAGAAGAACGTCATGCTTGGAAGGGTGGAGGGCAAGCACAGGAGAGGAAGACCCCGGATGAGATAGATGAACATGGTACCTGGGGCAAAGGGATTAGATGTGTCAGAGTCAGTGAGACAGGCTCAGGATAAGGCAGGGTTCTGAGTACATTAGGTTGCTACATGTTGCGGGAGACTGGATGGCACATAACAACAACAATAATGCTGTCAGTTTTTTAAAAACCCTTTTTCATTAAAAAAAGATTTTATTGTGAAAAAATGTGCAACAATGAAAGAAGTTTTTTTCAAAGAGAAAAGTGAACTAGGGGTGTGGATAGGGAGGAAAACGTGCAACAATGAATGAATGGAAATCCAAGTTCTCTTAAAACTCTCTTTAAAGTCTCAATTAAAATAAAAAAAATAAAAAATTTAATGCATTGAAAAACTAAAGCCTACCAGTATAAATCACATCTTTCAATAGGCACTGTTTTTACTGTCTTGTTCATTTGAACTCCTTTAACATTCTTCAAATCTTGTTCGTTTGTACTCATATGATGTGCTTCCCATGTGCTTGGGTATTTCAGTTTTCATTTTTCGTGCTTTCCCAACACTTCAATTTTCTTAGATTAAAATCTAAAAACATAACAGGACACTTATTTCAGTTTTCAGGGTGAGCTATTTAGTTTCCATCACACTTTCTGATTATGGCAAATATTTTCTGGGTTTTACGTATTGATTCTGTATTCTAAAAGGTCAATGATTAGTTCCTTTTCTGAATTCATTCTGTAGTTGCTTGAAAATAAAGACCAATTTCCTGGGTGTCACTTGATCTGACTGTTGGTTTTTTCCCTCTTGGGTCTTGAACTCACATCATCCTACACCCAAATAAAAACACCAAACTATCAACAATCCCTTCTCACTCTTTTTTAGGAAAGAAAACTTTCTTGCAGCACCATAGCCAATTCAAGCTGTCTTTTCCTCTTTTTACCCATCTGTTGGTACGTCTTGATTTAGAGTTGACTTTAATCAACACGTTCTTGGCTTCCATTCATTCCTCAACTTCTTTCTTCATCATTTCACAGAAACTACACAACTTAGGGCCAAATATAACTTTCTATTTCAAAACTGACCTTATAGTAATAGATTTTCTGCAGCATGTGAGTTATTCATACTGCTTGATGGGGTCCTGCCGCTCTCTCCAACTCTGTTGTCCACAGCTCTTTCTCTTTTATTTAACTGCCCAGTTGTTAGGTATCTTTGAATAGTCAGCATAGTGCAACTATCTGAAAGGCCCTTCCCTGAAGTCACTCTATTCTTCCATCTGAGTTAGAGGCTTCCAAGTTACCGGTGTACATCTTTGTAATAGCATAAAAAGAAATCTTTATAACAAAGGCATAAATCATATTCCATTAAAAATACTTGATGTTAGCTTCCACTTTGTGTTCTGGATTTTATGTGTTCATTATATACACATAAAAGCACCAATGAATATAAAGAAAAATTTACAGTAACTCCTTAATCTAAAGATAACCCAACAATAACCAGTACTATTATAATATTTTAGAGTATCTTTCCAATATGCACATATTAATGTGGTCTTTTTTAAAAAAAATCAATGTGAAAACAATCCCATAATATGCAGCTTGTAAGGACTGACAATGCTTACTGTTGTTATGTTCTATTTATTGAAATCATTCTTTTTTCATGGACATTTAGTTTGTTTCATGTCTTTTGCAATTATTTAACATGCTGATATTCCTATGTCATTGCTGTGTATTGCATAGTTACAATTGACCCACAGCAGACCTTTCTGTGGGTTTTCAGAGGCAGTTCATGGAAGAGGAGCAGCTTGTCTATCCATCTCCTGCAGAGCAGCTGGTGGCCTCGAACCACTAACCTACAGGATTGCAGACTAGCTTCTTGCCACTAGAACACTGGAACGTAAACATCTTTTTAACTTGTCCCATTATTCTCTAAGAATCAATTTTTGCAAATAGAGTTATTGGGGCAAAGCCTTCTGATATACTGAACCAAATTGACTTCTAAAAACACACTACTTCAGTTTATGAGAGTATCTTACCTCACAGTTGTAAAACTGTTGGCTTATTTGTTAATAAACCAAAACCTCCAAATCCACTGCCAATGAGTCATTTCCTAGTTGAGAAGGAACTTCCCAGATTTGCATCAGGACCACTACATGGTCGTATTTTCCATCAAACTTTCAAGGCTGTAAATCGTTAGCCATCTTGCTCCTACACAGTGGTTGCCCTATGCGTTACGTACTATGTCATCTGGGCTCTTTCAGTTGCTAACTGCTCCTCCATAACTTTTGGTGCCCGTGTGTGATTCACCGAGTTCCTGCCAGAGTAACACCTTTCAGTTGTTCAGTAGTTATTTGCTTATGTCATCAAGATATATTTTTATGAGGATTTGCTTTCTCACTCTCTCCTTGTATGTATGTGTGTGTGTTGTAAGAAGAATATTTTTACTTAGATTTGGAAAAAAATTCAAAAGTGAAGTAATTTACTGTGAGTGGAATATACTGTGGTAATTTGTAAATATTGATGTAGATGTGACATGCAATTTTCGCTAAAAAGAGAATAGTTTATAAATATTTTGATGAATTTATTTTTATAACATTCACCTAATTGTATAAATGACAATTACAAAATTAAAATTGTTGTGTTAAATGTTGTTTAATTGACTGATTCATAAGAAACCTGTGAACAACTGACTTCATCCCTGCTATCCTGAAGATTATTATTTATTTTAAGAAAATTCCCCTGAACTACTTTATAGTAGTATTGTAGTACTTTACAAACAACTTAAATAATTCATTTTACTAGGATTTTCCTAGTAAAGATGGAAAGAATATACTGAGTCGTGGTATCAAAAGGAATTGGCAGACACAGAAGAAATTAGTGAAACAATATATGAGCAAGAGCCTATGGTGATAAAGGAAGAAGTTCAGGCTGCTTTGAAGGAAATAGCAAAAAATAAGGCCCCAGGAATAGATGGTATACCAATTGACATATTTCAGCTAACAGATGCTGCCCTGGACGTGCTCACCA
>NW_006399829.1:6180993-6195945 GCF_000299155.1 Elephantulus edwardii | reverse complement strand
AGCAAGGAAACACTGCATGGTTCAAAATTGGGAAGGACGTATGCCAGGGATGTGTTCTGTCTCTATACCTTTTCAAACTATATGCAGAACACATTATCTGGGCGGCTGGGCTCTATGAGGAGACACGTGGTATCAGGATTGGTGGAAGATCTATCAGCAATCTGTGTTATGAAGATGACACAACCCTGCTTGCTGAAACTGAGGAGGACCTGAAGCGCTTGCTGTAGAGGATCAAGGACTGCAGCCTTCCATGTGGATTGAAGCTCAATATCAAGAAAACAAAGACTCTAACCACTGGGCCAATTGACAGCATCAGGATGGATGGTGAAGAGACTGAAATTATTCACAGCTTTAGTATGCTTGGCTCCACAGTCAACATTCTTGGCACCAGCAGCCAGGAAATGAAAAGACATATTGCGATGGGAAAGTCTGCTGTTAGCTACCTCTCCAAGGTACTGAAAAACAATGATGTCTCTTTGGAGACTAAGGTGCATCTGATACAGGCCATGGTCTTTGCAATTACTTGTTATGCATCAGAGAGTTGGACAATGACCACAGAGGATAGAAGGATCATTGATGTCTTTGAGCTGTGGTGCTGGAGAAGAGTATTGAGGGTACCATGGACTGCTAAGAAAACAATCTGATTCATCCTGGAGAGGGTTAAACCAGGCTGCTCCTTGGAGGCAAGGATTCTGAGGCTTCGTCTGACATAATTTGGACATGTTATAAGAAGGGACCAGACCTTGGAGAGGGACATCATGCTTGGGAGGGTACAGGGACGGTGCAGGAGGGGAAGGCCCTCTATGAGGTGGATTGATTTAGTAACTAGTGTCATCGGGATTGGTGTATCAGAGAGTGCGATTAGCACAGGACAGAGCAGAGTTTAGGGCTGTTGTACATGGGGTCATTATGAGTTGCAAGTGACTCAACGGCACATACCACCACCACCACCACCCACAGGATTTTCCTCCTACCAGTCCCCCTTCATTGAAAGATAGCAAGAAAACCAGGAAAATGTATTCAGCTTTCCTTGTTTAAGAAGAGTGGCCTAGAGGCAAGAATCTGTGCTCTCATCTTGAAGGCGTACAGTTCTAATCCACCAACTTTTCAGCAGTACAAGAGGACAATCTCCTCTGGTGCAATTAACTGCTTCTAAAACCCTCTAGAGGGTCAGCTGTGAGGAAATTCTGACTCATGAGTACACAATGACAACAACATAGTAGGACATCGTACTAGAGGGTTAGCGCAAGAGAGGAAGACACTGGATGGGATGTATTGACACAGTGGCTGTGGCAATTGGGTCAGGTGTATCAGGAGCAGTGAGATTGGTTCAAGATAGGGCAAGATGTAGAGCCATTATTCATAGAGTTGCCAAGAGCTGTAGTCAACTTAATGGCACATAACAACAACAACAGCAGCAACAACATCAACAACAATAGTGGCATAATGCATTATGTGTTGCATGGTACACTGAAAGGTCACAGGTTTGAATCAATCAGCTCACTTTAAGAGCAATATGGGCAGTCTCCTTCCATTACAATACATAGTCTCCAAAAGGGTGGCTATGCGTAACAATTGACTTGAGAACAATGAGCGCCTTGGGCAGTATCTCTAACTGCAATAGAAGTAATGATACTTGTCTCTATCCTCTGTAAGGGATAGTATGAAATAACAGATTACTTGATGCTCTTGGGAAGAACGTTGGTTTAGAAATCCAGGGTTCTTTTATTTATTACTAATATCTCCCACTGCTTTGTTTTGAAATGACTCAGAATCTTAGTGTGTGTGGGAGAAAGAAGTGGGGATAGATCTGATGAAATATAACATAGAATCACAGATAAAGTAGCTGTTCTTATTGCTCTAAGAGCTTACAGAGTTTATGTTCCCCACAATCCATCATGTTGGAACGACTCTTCTGTGGCTTTTGTGCCTCTTTTCCTTTCTAAGAACTTTTCTGTTTGGTTTTTTAAAAAAAGATATTTGTTTTGTTGTTGTTAGGAGAGAAACTTTACAGGTTTGAATTTATCTATCTTTATTTTCCATCTTTATGTCAACATAAAAGCAAAAAACAAAACAGAAATTTCCTGATGATATTAAAAGTAAAATGTATTTTTGTTTTATATTCTGTCTGCAATAGCATTCTTGCCTTGATAGAGCACCAGATTTGTAAAAAGAGATAGCTATTGTCATAATTAATCAAAATATTTTCTAGGAAGAACTTAGCATAATTGATTCAAATTGCAGGCAATAAAGAATTACTTCTTTATTTAAAAATGGTAAGCAAGTCATTGTTGTTATGTGCTGTCAAGTCTTAAACCTTGCTCTATCCCTTGCCAATCTTATTGTCTCTGACACACCTATTCCCATTTCCCCAGTGACTGAATCAACCCATTTCTTCAAGGGTCTTCCTCTCCTGCATTGTCCCTTCACACTCCCAGGCATGATTTCCCTGTTCAAGGACTCATCCCACCTTGCAACATGTACAAAGTATGTCAGACAAAGCTCAGAATCCTTCCCTCCAAGGAGCAGCCTGGTTTCACCCTCTCCAAGACAAACTTGTTTGTTCTCCTAGTAGTTCATGATATATTCAACACTCTTCTCCAGCACCACAGCTCAAAGGCATCAACTCTCCTTCTATCATCCTAGTCCAGCTCTCTGATGCACAGCAAGTAATTGCAAAGACCATAGCCTGTATCAGGCACTTCTTAGTCTCCAGACTGACATTGTTGCTCCTCAGTACCTTGGAGAGGTCTCTGACAGCAGACTTTCCCAATGTAATTTGTCTTTCAATTTCCTGGCTGCTGGTACCAGGAGCATTGATTGTAGAGCCAAGCAAATTGAAACTGTCAACAATCTCAGTCTCTTCACCATCTATCATGATGCTTCCTATTGGCCCAGTGGTGAGAATCCTTGTTTTCTTGATTTTGAGCTTCCATCCATATTGAAGGCTGCAGTCCTTGACCTTCTGCAGCAAGTGCTTCAGGTCCTCCTCAGTTTCAGCAAGCAGTGTTGTGTCATCTGCATGATGCAGATTCATGAATCTACCTCCAATCCTGGTGCTACACTTTTCCTCATAGACTCCAGCCTCCCGGATAATCTGTTCCAAACGTAGATTGAAAAGATATAGAGATAGGACACATCCTTGACACACACCCTTCCCAATTTTGAACCATGTAGTGCTTCCTTGCTCTTTTCTGATGACTGTGTCCTGGTCCAAGCATAGGTTTTGCATAAACACAATCAAGTGTTCTGGGATTCCCATTCTTCTCAGAGTCAGCCACAATTTGTTGTGATCCACACAGTCAAATGCCTTTACATAGTCAATTAAACACAGATAGACATTCCTCTGGTACCCTCTGCTTTCAGCCAAGATCCATCTGCCATTAGCTATAATATTCCTAGTACCATGGTCTCTTCTAAATACAGCCTGAAATTCAGTCAGTTCTCTTTTGATGTCATGTTCCAGTCAGTTTTGGATAATCTTCAGCAAAATCTTGTTTGCATGTACATTATAATATTTACGCCTTTTAACTTCATAGGAACTATTTGGTGTATGGCTATAGAAAGAATAGGATAATATTGTTATGAAGAGGCTTGATAGTGCTGTGATTAAATGCAAAGTGAACTAAAAGATCAGTGGTTGCAATTGAACAGTTTCTCTATAAGCCATTTTAGGTAGCTCTATGTTGTCCTGTTGGGTCATTATGAGCTAGAATTGACTCCACAACACCTGAGAAAAACCAATCTGTTTATGAGTAAAGACAACTATAATTACTGTTAACTTCTGAGAGCTTTTAGTATTTCAACAACTGTCCAGTGTGTTTCACACATACTTTCTCATATATTTTTGTTCACTCTTGGGTTACTGTTAGCTACTGTCAAATGGGTCTCTGATTCAAGGTAACTCCATACATACAAAGTAAAACATTGCCCTGCCTCATGTGATCGCCATAATAGGCTATGGATAGGATTGCTGTGCTCCATAGTGTTAGATCACAGGGATTGATTTTTGAAAGTAGATCATTAGGCCTTTATTCTTTGTCTGCCTAAGTCTAGAAGCTCTGTGGAGAAACTCTTCAGTATTAATGTTAGGCACTGTCAAATTTGAGTCCAACTCATAGTGACCCTATGAACAATAGATCTGAACACTATCTTGTCCCCATATTTTCTGACATACTTGAGCCCATTTCAGCAATCACTGTGTCAATCCACCTGGTTGAAGGTCTTCTTCTCTGCTGATTCCTTCACCTTTCCAAGCATGATGTCTTTTTCCAAGGAAAGTGTCTCCTAACAACATTCCCAAAATATGTGAGACAAAGCTGTCTTCATTTCTGCTTCCAAGGAAGCCTCTGGCTGCACTTTCTTTAAGACATTTTTGTTTGTTCTTTTGGCAGTCTGTTGGATATTTAGTAGTTTTCTCCAACATCATAATACCAAGGCATCAATTCTCCTGTCATTCTTATTTCTTGTCCAGCTCTCAGATGCATATGAATTGATTGAAAAGACCATGGCCTGACTCAGGTGCACCTTGGTCCTCAAACTAACATGGTTGATCTTCAGTCATTTGGAGAGGTTCCTAACTACAGACTTTCCCCATGGAGATCTCCTGATCTCCTAACTGCTGGTATCAAGGATGTTGACTGTGAATCCATGTCAGATGAAATTGTTGACAATTTCAATCTTTTCTCCAATTGTCATGAAGTTGCCTATTGGTCCAGTGATGAGAATCTTGATTTTTTTGATGTTGAGATGTAATCCTTATGGAAGGCTGTATTCTTTGATCTTCTGCAGCAAGCACTTGAAGTCCTCCTCATTTTGAACAAGCCAGATGTAACATCTGCTTAATGCTTTGTGGATGAGTCTTCCCCCAATCCTGATGCCACGGTAATCATTATAGAGTCTAGTATCTTAAATGATTTGCTCAGTGTACAGATTGAACAGGTGTAGAGAAAAGATATGACCCTGACAGACATTTTTTCTGATTTTACACCATGTAGTGATACTTTGCTCTGTTTGTATAACTGTTGTTGTTTTTTTTTTTTTATTTCATCTAGGTATAGGTTTCATGTGACTGCAATTACTAATTTTGGGATTCCCATTCTTCTCAATGTTAGCTTTACTTTCCCATGATTCACAAGTCTAATGCCTTTGCTTAGTCAATGAAGCACAGATAGACATTCTTCTGGTATTCTCTGCTTTCAGCTTGGATCCTTCTGACATCTGCAATGACATTTCTGGTGCCAGCATTTTTAAACTCCAGCTTGAATTTCTGGAAGTTCTCTGTCAACGTAATGTTCTAGCTGTTTTTGTTTGACCTTCAGCAATATTTTACTTGCATGTGATATTAATGGTACTATTCAGTAATTTCCACTTTCTGTTGGATCATCTTTCTTGGGGATGGGAATAAACATGGATCTCTTCCAGTCAGTTTGCCAGGTATCTGTTTTTCAAATTTCCTGGTACAGACTGAAGAGTGTAATAGTAATCCACAGTTCACCAGTGGTGATCAGGTGGTGACTGTCATGAGGTGCACAGATACAACATCGATCTTGGTTCTACCAAATGGAAGGCAAGGATTCTGCTATTGAATCTCTCTGCACTCTTACTACTTGGTGGTATTGATATTTAACCATCATGGATTTTTTAGTGTTCTCATAGGTCCTTTACTTCTTCTTCTTCTTTTTTTAATGGTAATATTCTTTATTTTGCTCTTCTTCTTCTTTGATAAAGGGTAATCTTGAGATTGTTGTTGGTGTTGTTATGTGCCATCGAGTTGCCTGCAATTCATAGCTACCCTATGTACAACAGCCCTAAACTCTGCCCTACTCTGTGCCAATCTCACCATCTCTGATACACCTGCCCCCCATTATTACCAGGATATTATAATCTCAGGATAGTTTTATTATTATTATTATTATTAATTTTAATGAATGTTTACAGAGATTTTGGATTTCCATTCATTCATCGTAGCACTTTTCTCCTGGTCCCTTATTTCTTGACATGAATACTCTTCTTTGTGAAGTGCTTTGCTAAATTCAAGACAATATAGAATGAAAACAACCACAGGGAGTAGAAGTGAAAATGACAGAATTAAAACCAGTAGAATGACAGGAGAGGGCCTGGTACTGACACCTCTAATCATTTGAATAGGGTGATAGGACAACTCCCATTAAAAAGGGGAGTTAACTGTATAGCCAGCTGGATAAAGCACCTTAACTGGAACTTCCTGGAGGCAAATTATATTCTTGCTAGTTAAACGTAGACAGAGTAGACAGCCACTGAGGATAAATATGTCTGTGCAGGAAAGTTCCCTACTTTCTGTGTGTCTTGGAATATGATTATCTCCATTTATAAATTCATTTCTAGAGAATTCTCTTGTTTAGTCCTTCTTATCTCTATGCTGATATACTGTATTCCTTGGCCTTTTTATGGCACAGACATATCATAATTGAATTATTTAAAGAAGAAGGGGGAATTTGTAAGTATCTGGTAGAACTCAAGGAAAATGACTCTACTTCAGAAACAAGGCCTTGAATGCTGTCACAACACATTGTGTCTAGATTCTGCTTCTCATTATTTATCTGATTTATCTATTATCTTGTCAATAGGATATGACTTCTGTTTCTTTGCTTCAAAAGTAAGAAATATGGCTGATGATAGCTAAAGAGTGTTACATTTAACATTTGCAGCCACCAAAGAAAAATTTCTGATGGTTTACAGCCTGAATTTCTGATGTTTCATGTAAAATAAAATCCTTGTCTTAGGATTCTACTGTAGAGTAATGGGCTGTGCTCAGGACTAAGACTTTCAGAATCCATTGATGTTGAGTGGGTTCTAACTCACAGTGCCCCTCCATTGAGCTTTTGAGACTGTAAATACTTACAGAGAAGACTGCCCATCTTTTCCTCTGGAGCAGCTGGTAGATTTAAATCACTGAATTTCACTCTATAATTTGACGTGCAATGTACTATGCCAGCAGGGTTTCAACATTATGGGGAGTTGTAGATATTTCCTTAATAATTGACTGTACCATAGAATTCTGGGGACAGGAGAAGTTCTAGATATTCTGTATTGTTCTCAGAATCAGGGAAATGAAAGAATAGGTTTCCATTAAGAAATCATCTGAAGAAGTGTCAACAGCTACAACTAAGTGATAAGTTAAAGCGCTGGTGGAGAATTTTGCCTGATGGAGTTAGAAGAACTGTGAGGCTGGCTGGATGAGTATTGTATTTGCCACATGGGAGGAGACTGCCTATCTTTTATTTGTGGAATTTCTGGTGGATTTGAATTTCCAGAGTGATACCAACTTGGGGTTAGCAGTGTAACCCCCTAAGGAAAAGATCTTGATAAAAAGGATCATTAAGAAAAAAATTGATGTCAGGAAAGCAAATGATTCTTTGAGAGACAAGAAGGAGGCATCAAAGGCAGACTCCCCACAAGAATTACCCAGTCATGAGAGCCAAGATACTTTTGTCTCTGCACTCTTTCTTTTCTAACATCAGAACAGTTACTTCTTCTTTACCTCTTGAATGGCTGTCTTTTGTGACATCTTTTTCTTGAGTACCATCAAGTCAGAATCGACCCATGGCTGACCCTCCTTCGGGTTTTAAAGGGAAGTTTATTGCTTAGAAGGAGATTGCCCATTTTTCTCCTGAGGAGCAGCTGGTGTATTCGATCCATATGCATTCGGGATTGCAGCACAGCTTCTTAACGCTAGGCCACCAGAGGAAGAATAGTCTTCAAGGTCTACATTTATTTTAGCACTGTTGCTAAGTGCCTTCAAGTTGTAGATGACTCAACGACCCTATGAAAGAAAGACCTAAACACTTGTATAACTCTCATTGTTTCTCGACGTTCATAAAGTTTTTGGAGGCAAGTCATTTTGGAAGTGGATGCCACTCCTGCTTGCAAGCTTGTTTTAATCGGGGAGTTCCACCAAACACTGTCCACTATGGGTAAACATTATCACATTTGACACATCAGTTTCGCAGTGTTGAGCATCACAGAAAACACAAGTTACCTCTGTACAGCAGCAACTGGACAGACCAGTGCTATACCACTTAGAAGAATGTTTGAGCAAAAACAATTAAAAACAGGTCGACGGACACAGATTAAAATCACCCAGCTTTGGCTTGGTAGCATAACTTTCTATCCACTAGGCCAACTGAGCTCTCTCTATGTTGTTTTTGTTGTTAAGTACTGTTGAGTCATAAGTGATTCAAATGACACTATGCAAAGACCTGAACACTTGTATAACTTTTTTCATGTCTCCACATTCATAGAGTTTCCAGAGGCAAACCATTTTGGAGGTGGATACCACTCCTGCTTTCAAGCTTGTTTTAATTGGGGAGTTCCATCAAACACCGTCCACCATGGGTAACCATTATCACATTTGATACATCAGTGTCACAGTGTTGAACATCACAGCAACCACGAGTTACCTCTGTACAGCAGCAAATGGACAGACCAGTGCTATACTACTTAGAAGAAAGATCAATCAAAATATATTTATAACTCCAATTACAATCTATGAAATATTTACTAGATACCAGGGGTTCTGATAACACAATGATTAAAATGCTTAATGTTAATTGAAGGGCTGGTGGTTTGAATCTATGAGGTGTTGTGCAGGAGAAAGATCTGGCCATCTCTCTCTAAAAGGATTTACAGCCTTTAAAACTCAATGAGATGAAGAAATAAAGTGTAAAGAGGTTGAACATTAAGTAAAAACATTAAAAATGAAGATAAATTCCAATGAGTCAAGTTCTGCTTTTTCTGTAGGGTCACTATGAGTCAGAACTGACTTGATGACAAAGGGATTGGGTTGATTTTTTGTTTGTTTTATTAGTGATCAGTTTCTGGGTCAGGCATGCTATTTCTTAAAATCTTTTAAAAATTAATATTTTCATCATTCATATATGTTGTGTTTTATGCATGTACATTGTGTTCCAGATAGTCTTTAAATTTAGATTGTTTTAAATTCATTTTATTGTGCTTTTCTCCCTCTTACAATAATCTT
Source organism: Elephantulus edwardii (assembly GCF_000299155.1). Classification (NCBI taxonomy): domain Eukaryota; kingdom Metazoa; phylum Chordata; class Mammalia; order Macroscelidea; family Macroscelididae; genus Elephantulus; species Elephantulus edwardii. The sequence goes on along the minus strand of NW_006399829.1, from coordinate 6,186,926 downwards.
ATTAATAACACATCTGTGAAAGTACTTCATGGCTCATGACCTGAAATACCCCTTTCAGACGGCCGATTTCTGATTTGCTCAACTCTGTCAAGTTAGTACTCAGAGAGAACGAGCACATTATTTTTGCGAAAAGATCCTCTGTTCAACTTGGAAATCTTGATCATTTGCATCTATAAACATCATCCAGGCCAGAGAGAGTCATCTGGTTGCAGTAATATGTCTTAGCTTACAGCATGGATCATCTTTTCTTCATCTGGTTGGGTTTTGGTCAACTCATCCCAAAGCATTTGTGGCTTCAAGACAATCCTTTTGTGTGGTTATCACTATCCCCATGCTGTAGGGTTGTTATGAATTGTACTTGACTCAATGGCACCTGACAACAACAATTGCTCTGTAGAACATGGTGTTCCCAATCACTTGCTATGCATCTGAGAATTGGACAATGAATAAGGATGAAAGAGGATTTAATGCCTTTGAGCTGTGATGTTGGAGAAGAATACTGAGTATTCATTCCATGGACTGTCAAAAGAACAAGCATATATGTCTTGGAGAAAGTGTAGTCAGAATGCTCCATGGAGGCAAAGACGCAGAAACTTCATCTTACATACTTTAAGAATGTTGTTAGAAGAAGTTATTCCTTGGAAAGGAATATCATGCTTGGAAATGTCAGCAAAAGAGAGGAAGGCTCTCAGCCTGATGCCTTAATACAGTGACTGTAGTAATGGACTTAGGTTTGTCAGAGACTGTGAGGATGGCACAGGATAGGACAAGGCTCCGATCTGTTGTTTATAGGGTGGCTATGAGCATACTCAACTTGACAGCACCTAACAACAACAACAATGGTTCTGTAGGAGAAAGAAGTACAATCTCCTCCTTGTGTAAATTTATAGCCTTGAGAACCAAAATTACTATGAGTCAGAATTGACTCATCAGCAGTTGGGTTAAGTGAATGTTAAAGTGTCCTTAGCGGTGTAGTGGGTTAAGAGTTGGGCTGCTAGCAGAACGTTCACAGTTCAAACTCATCAGTTGTTCCTTGGGAGAAAGATGAGATAATCTGATCTAAGATTTACAGCCTTGGAAAACCGATGGCGCAGTTTGACTCTGTTAGGGCGGTTGTGAGTCAGAATCGATGGTAGTAGTTTGGTTTGGTTTTGGGATGTGAGTATTCATAATATCAACCAAAATGATACAATTAAGCTCAGAGGTGCCTTAATGTTTATTAAATTGGCTTATAATTTTTGTTCTTTTCCTCTTTGCTTAAAAAGATGAGTAAGCCAGGACCTAAAAATATCTGTTCTTTTGAAAATTTTATTAGATCACTCAGCAAACCAAAACTATTTTACGTTTAATTCACTCCACATTTATGGAGCACTGAGTGTCAGAGTTTTAAGCTGAGTAATCAGCATCTGTTTTTGCTAAAATGTCCCAGGTACACACAAGTACCAGATGTTAGAGTAAAGAAGGGCTTTATGAATTGTACTGACTATTGTTAGCATATGGCCTGTAGAGTACTGAATTTTATCTAGGACCACCTTTGGTAGACATCCTCCAATCCTAATGCCATATTCCTCTTTATATAGTCCAGCTGCTTAAATTATTTTCTCAGCATATAGATTGAATATGTATTGAGAAAGGATACAATCTTGACCCACACCTTTCCTAATTTTAAACCATTCAGTGTTCCCTGTTTTTTTCTGATAACTATTTCTTGGTCTAAGAATTAAATTTTGCATAAACACATTTAACCTTTTGGAGTTCTCATTTTTTTCAATGTTGGACATGATTTATTATGATCTACATGGGCAAATGCCTTTGATTAGTCAATAAAACACAGATAAACTTTTTTCTTTTTCAAGTTTTTATTTTTTGTTAATTAATTAATTAATTTTAGTGAAAATTTACAGAGACTTCAGATTTCCATTCATTTATTGTTGCACTCCCCCCACCCCAATTCCCTCTTCTCTTTGAAAAGTAAAAGAATAATTCTTTCATTGTTATACAATCCCTCCCCCCAAGTCCATTCCACTATGCAGCCTTTGTTCTGAACTCCTGTCATGATAATAATACCTAACCACATATCCCTTTTAAACAGTTAGTGCTCTCCCTCATCTGTTTCAATGCAGTATAAATAATTTATCCCATCTTTGTCAGTCTCCCCCCAATTCCGATGTCAGTCTCATTCTACAACAGTGGCACTATGCAGTATTTGTCCTTTTGTGACTGAGAGATTTCACCTAGCATAACGTCCTCCAGGGTCACACATTTTGTATATTTCATGAGTTCCTTGTTTTTCAATGTAGCATAGTATTCCATTCTGTGAATATACCACAGCTTCTTTATCCTTTCATTTGTTGATGGGCTCTTAGGTTGCTTCCAACTCTTTCCTGTTATGAACAAAGCCTCAATAAACATGGGCGTGCATATATCTCCTTGGGTGGCAGTTGTGGTTTCTTTAGGTTATATTCCCAGCAGTGGAATTGCTAGGCCAAATGGTATTTCTATTTGCAACTTTTTGGGAAAGCACCATATAGCCTTCCATAGTGGTTGCAGCATTTTACACTCCCACCAACAGTGAATAAGGGTTCCAGTTTCTCCACAACCTCGCCAGCATTTGTTGCTTGCTGTTCTGGAAAATTTTCCTATTTTTACTGGGGTGAGATTATATCTCATAGTTGTTTTGATTTGCAACAGATAAAGTGTTTTTTGGTTTTTTTTAAATTTAATTGGGAAGTAATAGATTACAAATTGGGATCAGAATAAACAGGGTATATACCATTTGGAAGCGCGTAGGCAAAGCCTTCCTTCTTTAGTGACAGTGTGCTCACTCCCTCTCAGCTCTTTAAAGACATGCTTCTTCTGGTGGTCCTTGCTTTACTCTGCTTGGCTAATGTTACAAAGTTTTTTAGCTCAGTTACCAGTAAGTGCACAGAGGCAAACTATTAGACCAAGAGGTCTTCCCTCTCAAAAGGCCCTCATTTCTTTCACTTTATGCTCTGACAAGTCTATTTCCTCTAACAAGTGCCTGGAGGTATCCTGCTCCAATAAGTACCCTCTTGTGCATAGGCTCAGGACCGTGGTCTTGAGGGACATCAAAATTAACTGGCATGACGTAGTCTACAGAAGCGTTCTACATTCTACTGTGGTGAGTAGTCATGGAATCCTAAAAGCTTGCTAGCAGCTAAGATGCAACTATTGTTCTTTTTTCTTTGCCCAGAATAAACATGTGTGAAAAAAATAACACCACCAATAAAATAAAACCCCTGGCTGTCCAAAGGATGAAGAAATCACATGAATTTGATTCTGTGACCTTGACACCAGAAAAATTAGATGGTGCCTGCCTATCACTGTTGACTGAAGGCTATCTATTACTGTTCTGGAAAGAATTAGAATATCCCAGATCAAATGAGAGAAAAAGTGCATAACAAAACTCAAAATAATAAAAGAGACCAGACTTACTGGTATGATAGAGCTAAGCAGAACCCTCAAACTATAGCTCTTATTCATCTGTCAAGCCTGGATCTGAAATCAGCCCATTGACTCAATTTCAAACACTGGGCAGGCTTCAAAGCTGTTGTACATAGAGTTGTTATGAGTTTCAAGTGACTTGAAGGCACATAACAACAACTACAACAGATAAGCATGTGAACTAATCGCTACTTAGAGCAATCCACCTTACAAGATCCAGAAGACAGCATTAGCCCAGAGATAAAGCTCAGAAGATAGGAAAGGAAAACAAAAAGATGAAAGGAAATGATAAACACAGACAGGAAGTGGCATGATGCTGTTACAATGCAGGAATTGTAACCCATGTCACAAAACAAAGTCTGTAGGAATCACTGCAAAAAAAAAATCAGTTTGCTCTATAAATTTTCACTCAAATCACAGCGAAAAGGAATAATTAAAAACAGATCAGAAAACTATACAGCCACCAATCCTTCCCCTTCCATACTAGTGAAATGATTTTCCTCATTTTAGTATTCTTTGTATGAGGAAAAAGTAATAACTAGATAACAATAAATTGTCATATATTGCTAAATATACTACAGATATTAAAAGGTGTGTATTTTCCTTGCCAAGAGCTTTATATTGCTTGGATCCACAGGAGACGCATTGCACTGGGAAAATCTACAGTTATGGACCTTTCCAAACTATTGAGGAGTAGGGATGTCAGTTTGAGGACTAAGGTGCGTCTGATTCAGGCTATGGTCTTTCCAGTTACTAGACATGCATCTGAGACCTGGACAATGAATAAGGATGACATTAAAAGAATTGATGCCTTTGAGCTGTGCTGCTGGAGAAGCGCAGTGAACAACCCATGGATGACCAAGAAAACAAATAGGTATATTTTGGAGAGGGTGCAGCTGGAGTGCTCTTTGGAGGTAAGAATGATGAAGCTTTGCCTAACATAATTTGGACATATTGTTAAGAGAGGGAATGATGTTGGGATGGGTGGAGGGTGGGCGAAGGAGAGGAAGACTCTCAACCAGGTGGTTTGACAAGGTGACTGCTGCAGCGGATTCTTGTGTGTCAGGAAGTGTGAGATGGCGCAGGACAGGACTGGGTTCAGATCTTTTGTTCATAGGGTCACTATGGGTCGTCCTCGACTTGACAGCACCTAACAACAACAATAACCACGGCCACAACAACATTTTCCTGGTTGCTCTAACAGCCCATTACTACTTTCATTAATTCAATGACCATAAATTGAGGGGTTCTTGATATTAGAAATAAGATCAACAAGAAAGTATGGCTCTTGCTCTAGTGGTGCTTACAGTACAGCTAAGAAAACAGCCATAGGAAGAAAAAAGTCATTACAAGTATTTTGAAAGAAAGGTTTGGGGTGCAACAGGAGGGAAAGGCCAATTACCCAGGCTTTCGTTCACCCAGGTTTCTTGTTTCTTGCACGATATGTTGAAGAAGAGGAAGAAAGGGTCCAGGTTATAGTAAGCGATTGTATACGGGAATACATATCTGTCAACAAAAAAGATTATTAAGTCACTTAATGAGATTCTCTAAAGCCACCCCGTGGAAAGTTTGCCAGTGGTGTCCATGCGCCTCCTTATATCCAAATCCAGAGAGTAGAATGAGGGAGTGATGTGGAAGGGATGACCATATGGAGGTGGAATGGATTCTCTTTTCCACTTTTCAAATGCATAAGAAAAGACTAGTCAGCATCTCTGAAGAAAAGAAACATTGGAGCAAAGGGCAAAGTAAATAAGCCTTGGCTTTGTGAAGAGCAAAGTTCAGTGTCTAATTCCTTAGCAGTGACTGGGTGTATGTGCAAAGACAGCTGATAGTTATTGAATAGGTAAGGTGCTGGGAAATTAGAGTGCTTTGACTACTTTACACCCACCTGGAAAATGTCTGGATATATTTTAGAAGGATAGGAGTAGGGATGTGATGTTGGCAATCATATTCTTTTTAGAATGTTAAGCACTGTGTATATAGGTTTTTTTCCTCTTGAGTTGCTACCCACTCAGTGAGCAAAGGGGAAGGATAGCAGGGTAGGAGGGAATGTGTCATAGTTTAAATACATTGATGGTCCATGTCTTTGTGAAAAATGCTCTTGCAGTTGCTTCTAGGCTTCCACAATCTGTATTATTAGAATAGGTAGCATCACTGTTAGATGACAGAAATCTGTTCGGTTGATTACCTCTCTAGTGGGTGGGTGGTTGCTAGGAGTGTTGCTCTTTGAGCCACTGCCTCAGCTGATGAGTGTGAATCTCTCAGAAATACACAGAGATAAACATTCCCACCCCCTCTCCCCAATATTCTCTGCTTTCAGTCAAGATCGATCTAACATCATCAATGATATCTATCCCTTGTTCTACAGCCTCTTTCAAATTCAGCTTGAATTTCTGGAATTTTCCAGTTTGAATACTGTTCTAGCTATCTTTAAATACTCTCCAGGAATATTTTACTTGCAAATGATA
>NW_006399829.1:6159713-6180793 GCF_000299155.1 Elephantulus edwardii | reverse complement strand
AGATAGATAGATAGATAAATTGAAACAAATAGGACTCTCTTTCAATCAGTTGGCCAGTTGTCTTTCAAGTTTTTTGGCATAGGCTGGGGAGCCTTCTCAAGGATCTATCTGTTGGAACATATCAATTGGTAGTCCATTAATTCCTAGTGTCTTCCCTTCCCCCTCTGTCAGTGCCTGAAGTACAACTTCAATTTTCTTTCTTTATTACTTTGGATCTTGATAATCTGCTACTTCCTGAAAAGTTTCAGTGTCAATCAATTCTTTTCAGTACAGTCATTCCTCATCCCTCTCTCTGTGCTTTCTGTATCACTCAAAATTGTGTCTACAGCATCCTTCAGTATTGCAGCTGGAGTCTAGAACTTGTTCTTCATTTCTTTCAGCTTGAGAAAAGCTGAGCTTTTCCTTTCATGTTGGCTGAACAAAGTTTAGAGGGCTTGCTTTCTTTTCTTGCAGATAGTTAAGAGAACTTAAAGCTTTAGCTGCAGAATTTCTAAGACCAAAGTCTTAAAAAAATAGATTACATTTCAACATCAAGAAAAGATTAGAGTTGTTTATTTCATTTTTCTTGGATCCACAATCAACATCCATGATTAGCAGCAGATAAGAAATCAAAACACATGTTGCATTTGGAAAATCTGCTATAAAGTACTTCTCTATGTGTTGAAGAGCAACAATTTCAGTTTGATGACTAAGCATATGTGATCCAAACCATAGTCTTTTCCTTTTTTTAAATTTATTATTAATTTCAACGAAAATGTACAGAGACTTTGGGTTTCCATCCATTCATTCATTCATTCTTGTACTTTCTCTCCTCCCAACCCTCCCCCCCCAGTACAAACCCTCTTAGAAAAGTGAAAGAAAAATTTTTTCCTTGTTTTACAATCCCTCCTCCCAGGTCTACTCCACTATGTAAACTTTGCTCTGGACTCCTATCATAAAAAAAATACCTCACATATCCCTTTTAAACAGTTTTCTCCCTTATCTGTTTCAATGCAGTATACATTATTGAACCCATCTTTCTCAGTCTCCCCCCAACCCTGATGTCAGTCCTGCTTTACAACAATGGCACCACGCAGTATTTGTCCTTTTGCGACTGAGATACTTCACTCAGCATAATGTCCTCCAGGGTCGCTCATTTTAATAATATTGCATGAATTCCTTGTTTTTCAATGCAGCATAGTATTCCATTGTGTGAATATACCACAGTTTCTCTATCTATTTGTCTGTTGATGGGCACTTAGGTTGTTTCCAACTCCTTGCTATTGTGAACAAAGCCGTGATAAACATGGGGTGTTTCAATGACTTCTTACATATCTAAAAGTTGGACTATGAATCAAGATGATGAAAGAAAAATCAATGCCTTTCAATTGCAGAGTTGGAGAGGAATACTGATTATCCCGTAGACCACCAAAACAACTAACAACTTGATTTTGAAGAAAGTGCAATTAGAGTATTTAGAAGCATAAAGGGTCAAACTTGGTTGTACATACTTTGGGCATGCTGTCAGGACAGACCAGTTCTTGGAAAAAAGACATCATGCTGTGAAAGGCGGAAGGTTAGAGGAAGAGGGAGACCCTCAACAAGATGGACTGACATGGTGACAGTACAGTGGGTTCAAGTATATCAGAAACTGTGAAGATGGGACAGGATAGGACAAAGTTCAGATCTTATTCATGAGGTTGCTGTGAGTTGTAGTTGACTTGATGGAACCTAACAACCACCACCAACACCACAACCACCTAAATCAAAGGCTAGTCCTATTTAACCAATCTTGTCAAATTATTGGCAAGAGTGACTGAAATATATTCTAATTGAAACATAAAAGCTGAGACATGAACTTTGGTGCTTTGGGGCTGAGGGCAGGAGTGGAGAGGACAAGGAGGTCTTGCTGAGAGGAGAGAGAAGGGAAGCAACTAAATTCAATTAGGACCCATAGAAGCAGATCAAATGTGCAGCTGGAAGAGATCATCTAGCAGCTGCAACTATCATCATGGTGACTGTAACCCAGACAAGAAAAACAGAACGTGGGAGGCAGTCTGCTTGTAATTTCCTTTATGCTTGTATGAAAGCAATGGTAGGGCTTATTGATATATATTAATAAAGAAGAAAAAGTTCACTGATGTCAGATCTTAAAGGTATGTGTGTGTGTGTGTGTATATATGTGTGTGTGTGTGTGTGCCCGTGCACACGCATGCAAATGACTTTCACTAATAAAGATTTCTATTTCTAGGCAGTTTAATTAAAAATTTGTTAAGAAAACAATCCTACAATAAGAATCTTATTATCTATTTCTTTTTGGACATCTCACAATAATTTCCCTAGGATGGAAAAAAATGTGAGATACAGTTCTAAGATTCTTAAGGGTAAAGATGGACATATAACTAAGGTTTTGTTTCACAAACTTTCTTTTAATGAGTTGTTGCAGTCTCTCATGAGTTTTCTGCCATTTGTTGGAAATTCACAGAAATAAAGAATGTATTGTTGTTTCAGAGATTTCTGTCGTTTGATGTAACTGTCAGAGGCCAAATGGACTATCTCTTCTTAGACATTCAGAGCATGTCTTCTTGCCAAGGCCATAATTCCTTTAAGGTCAATAGTCAATCTTCTTTTCTCCTACCCTATCCGTCCTTTTGATATCCAAGGCCAACAGCAAAGTGAACTATTGAGCCAAATTGGGACAATCAAATTGTTTCTCTTAAGAAATTAAACCACGAGCCAGAAAGTCTAGACACTTAAAAAAAATATAGCTAGACTTACTAGATATTGGTACTTGAAGACCTTTAGAGTGGGAACTAAGGATGACGTATAACAAACTATGGAAACCGAAGAAGAAAGAAGAAGATAGAAAGAAAGAAACAAAAAGTAAGTGACCTCATAACTTGAGAAAGAGTTAATGATCTCTTCCCTTGAAATCCATATATATATTTTATGGCTTATTCCATGTGAATTTTCTGCACTTTTTACACTTTAATCTCTTGACCCCTGTGTATAACTCCAGGCAGAATGGAAAATTATCTTATTCAGAATGTTGTTGTTATTGTTGTTGTTGTTAAGTGCTGTCGAATTGCAGGTGACTCATAGCAACCCTATGAAAGAGAATCCTCGATGCTTGGGTGAATTTCATGCTCTTTCCAGGTTCATAGGGTTTCCAAAGGCAAGCTATTATGGAAATGGATGCCACTCCTCCTTCCAAGCTTGTTTTAATTGGGAATCTCCACCCCACTCTCTGTCTGCCTTGGGTAGCGAACCATTAAAACATTTGACACATCAGTGTCACAGTGTTCAGCCTCTCAGCTACCAAAAGTGACCATGGGACAGCAACTTGTACACCAGGGCTATACGACCTAGAGGAATGTCTGAACAAAAACAATGAAAGCTGGCCTGAGGGACGCCGGCCCAAGGGCCCTTTTGGGCTTGAAGCCCTCTGCTGCCTTAAACCCTAGGCCAAGCCTGGCTTGCCTGGCTCCTGGAGGCAGAGTAGTCATTTGCATCTGAAAACTGCCACAACACCCACTCAAACAGCACCATGCTCTCTCCTTATTCAGAATAGCAGTCAATTGTAAGGTTGAACTTAAACAAATATGGAGCCCACAGACAAAGATACACACTGAACCTGAAAATGGAATTAGGATATACTTGTTCAAAGGCCACTTTCCCCCTTTTATTTCGATGTTGTTGTTGTTGTTATGTGCCGTCGAGTCGTTTCCGACTCATAGCGACCCTATGCACAACAGCCCTAAACCCTGCTCTATCCTGCGCCAACCACACTGCCTCTGACACACCCATCCCGATTACCCCAGTCACCGAATCAATCCATCTCATAGACGGTCTTCCCCTCCTGCGCTGTCCCTCCACCCTCCCAAGCATGATGTCCCTCTCCAAGGACCCATCCCTCCTGGCAACATGTCCAAAGTATGTCAGACGAAGCCCCAGAATCCTTGCCTCCAAGGAGTAGCTTGGTTTAATCCTCTCCAAGATGAATCTGTTTGTTTTCCTGGCAGTCCATGGTACATTCAGTACTCTTCTCCAGCACCACAGCTCAAAAGCATCCACTCTCCTTCTGTCCTCCCTAGTCATTGTCCAACTCTCTGATGCATAACAAGCGATTGCAAAGACCATGGCCTGTATCAGGCGCACCTTAGTCTCCAGAGAGACACCATTGCTCCTGAATACTTCAGAGAGGTCCCTAACAGCAGACTTTCCCATCACAATACGCTTTTTGATAGCTTTTAAAATTTTTTCTAGTTTTTTAAAACTTTTACATATGTTTGTATATATTGTATTTCACATTATCCTTCATTCAGATTGTGTTTCATAAAATCATTCTCATTCATTATCTTTTGTAAAATCAATCACCATTGAACCATGCCCACTATTACCCTGTCTTTTCATATCCATGCTGGATATTTCCCATTTTTTCCTTTCACCCCCACACACAAAATTGTGCAATTCTATTATTTCCTCCCTGCCCACCCTCATGCCTTTGTTCCCACAGTTTCCCACCTTGGATCCTCATACACATTTTACTAGTTATCTTTCTGTTTTTACAATAATGATACTATGTAGTATCCTTATGAGACTGAGTTAGTTCACTCTTCATCATGACCTTCAGTCTCTCCCAAATTATGTAGTAATTTTTTATATTGTTGCTCCTGAGTGGTGTGTAGTATTCCATCATGTGAATGTACCACAATTTCTCCACTCATTCAGTTGTGGTTGGACATTTGGGCTGTTTTCATGTTCTTGTGATGGTGAATAACATTGCTATGGGCATTGGTATACACATCTCTGTGTTTCAGTTCTTATTTCCTTGGGTATGTTTCCAGGAGTGAAATAGCTGGGTCATATGGAATTTCTATGTTCAGCTTTTGCAGGAAATGCCAAACTGAAAAGGCTGATTTTATTTATTTTTTTTAAAAAACTAGGTACTTTTCCTTGAAAGGTCTCTAAACTAGAACCATTACTACCAAACCTGTCCTTAACTGTCAGGCCACATGGGCTGTTATTCATCTAACTTGATTTTTATTTCTTTAGTACAAAGGTTCTCAGTTTGAACATACAAAAACATCTCTTAGACTCTTGTTAGAATACAGATAGTTTGGCTAGATCTTAGACCTTTTGATTCAGTATTCTTAAGGAGGATGCCCAAGAATTTATATTTTTAATAATTTCTCATGTAATGTTGAGGCTTTTAGCTTTGAAACCACATTTTGTGAATCATTGAACTACTGAGAAAGTGGGAAAACCCTCAGAGAAAATGACACAGTTTCCCATGTTTTCACTAGTTTTTCTTAGGAAGATATTCTTAATTTTATAACTGATTCCACAGGTTCTTGAGAAAGAGTTTGTGATGGAATTTACCCTTTATTTTTCTTTGGTAAAACTGTAAGACTTTTGACCCTTTATTTTTCTTTAGTAAAACTCTAATACTTTTAAAATGTACATAGTTTTCCAAGGTAAAATAAATCAGTAAGATAAGGATAGAAAGAAAAGAGAAGATGGGAGATAGAACACACATGGATCTGTATATATTGTTCTCCTTTTATTTCCTTGTTGATTTTGCCATGCTGTACAATGACTATAGGAAGGTAGAGGATATTTTGAGAATCTCTCCTAGATCATGCACCTCCACTCGAAGGATGTTCAGCTCCTACAGGTTTGATTTTACCTTCTGTGACTTAGAGCTCTTGGCTCTGCTTGAATAGTAATGCATAAGCCACAAAACTAGACTGCCATTCATTAATTTAACCTTTGATGACCCAGAAGTATCTTAATAGAGGACAAAAGTGAAGTAGACTATTGTTGTGTACCATTGGGTCTGAACTGATCTATAGCTAATCCTCAAGCAGTCTTTCAGAGGCAAGAAATCAAAAGAGAGGAGACTAATTAATCCTTCTCCCATGGAGCAGATGATAGGTTCAAACCACATGCCTTTGAGACTGCAGTGCAGCTTCTCGCCACCAGGCCATGAGTTGTTTTTGCTGTTATGTGCCATTCAGTTGAGAACAACTCAGAGTGACCCTATGTACAACAGATCTGAATCCTTTCCTATTCTGAATCATCTTCTCTGACACAATTGAGCCCATTGCTGTAGTCACTGTGTCAAACCATATCTTTGAGGGATTTTCCCTCCTTCACCGACCCTCTACCTTTCCAAACATGATATCCCTTTTCAAGCAATAGCCTCATCTAGAAACATGCACAAAGTATATGAAATGAAGCTTATTCATCCTTGCTTCTCAGAAGCATTCTGGCTGCATTTTTCCCCAAGACATATCTGTTTATTCTTTTGGCAGGCCATAGGAATTCAATACTCTTTCCCAATACCACAATTTAAGAGCATCAATTCTTCTTCCATCATCATTCATTGTCCAACTCTTAGAGGCAGAGCAAGTGATTGAAAAGACTACGGCCTGAATTAGGCACACCTTAGTCCTCATACAAATGTTGCTGTTCTTCAGTGTTTTGTAGAGGTCCCTAACAGTGGATTTGCCCAATGCAATATATCTGCAATAATCTCCTGACTGCTGGTACCAAGGATGTTGATTGTGAATCTAAATAGGATGAAATCATTGACAGTTTCAATCATGACATTGTTTATAGGTCCAGGGGTAAGGATTTTTTGTCTCTTGATGTTGAGATGTAATCCATATTGAAGGCTATAGTCTTTGATCTTTGTTGTTGATACGTGCCTTTGAGTTGCCTGAGACTTGTAGCAACCCTATGTACAATAGCCCTAAACCGTACTCTATCCCTTGCTAATGTTACTGTCTCCGACACACTTACCACCATTACCTCAGTGACTGAATCAATCTATCTCATTGAGGATCTTCCTCTCCAGTGCTGTTCCTCCACCCTACCAACCATGACATCCCTCTCCAAGGACTGGTCCCTCCTTGCAACATACCCAAAGTGTGTCAGATGAAGCTTCAGAATCCTTGTCTCCAAGGAGCAGCCTGGTTTAACCCTCTCTAGGACGAACCTGTTCATTCTATTAGCAGTCCATGGTATATTCAATACTCTTCTCCAACACCACAGCTCAAAGGCATCAATTCTTCTTCTATTATCTCTACTCATTGTCTAGCTCTCTGATGCATAACAAGTGATTGTGAAGATCATGGCCTGCATCAGGCACACCTTAGTCTACAGACTAGCATGGAGAGGTCTCCAACAGCAGACTATCCCAATGCAATGAAATAAGTCTTTTAATTTCCTGGCTGCTGGTGTCAAGAGAACTGATTGTGGAGCCAAGCAATCTAAAGCTGTTAGTTAAGAGTGAATAGAAAAGAGCATTTACATTGAAAATGCCGGTAAGAAGCAATCTTTTGCATTTATTTCCATGAAGAAAGACATAAACATTCTTGACTAAGTTTGAGCACTAACAAGTGACCAACTCTTCAGTCAGCAGAAACCAAGGCCCTTGATATCTTCTCTTCTTGGAATATCTATGCTTGTTCCTTACCTTCTCCTTTGGGAACTCTTTTGGGAGGTAATCATATAGTTGATTCCTGAAGAACAGACTGTGATCTCAACAATATGCCATTTGACATCTGAGACTGAAAGGATCAGTATGGTCACTTGCTAACATGTGCCAAGTGTCCAGATGTTAGCACTACAATATGTTCATGTTTCTGTCTTAGGAAGTAGAGTTCATAGCAACGTCATAATGGCAGATTTGTTGGTATCAATTTTTAATGTGTGTTTAACCGGTTAAAGAAAAAGAATTTTGAGGAAGTGATGAGGAGGGCGGAGAAACATATTTTCATGGTGATGAAGACATAACAAATTTCCAGAGGAAGGCGAAGTGTCACTCCCTTGACCTTTTGAAAATTTTCTTGAAGTTTAATTCTTCTTCAGTTTGGTATGCTTAGATACTAAATCAAATTGAAAATATTGGAATGGTGTACCATAAGTACAGCTTTCTTATGAGAACTATATTTAAGGTAATCTTATATGGGGCAGAGTGTGGTCTGAGATATTAACTTGTGTTCACTTTCAGCTTTCTTAGTATCTTAATGTCAAACAAAACAAAAGCTTACCTGATGTGCCTCCTTTAAGTAATATTTCAGTTTGTTACTTATTAAGATTCTCAAAAAACCTAAAATCTTTGAAAGTTTGTTTCCTTAAGGCAGAACAAAAGTGTTCTGATTTTCTGGAACCTTAAAACACTTTGTTAAAATAAAATATACTTTTGTAAAAGTACATACACATTTTCAAGTATTGAACATGACTCTGTAACCAGAACTTTAATTAAGTACATGTATTATTAACATCATGTGAGCCTTTCCACACTATCCTCTTCTAGTCCCTCCTCTTCCTCCAAGGTCCCTAGGTAGCATACATGATTAAACCCTGGACTAAAAACTAAATGTTGATGATTCAAATCTACCCAGCAGCACTTAAGGAAAAGCATCTAAAAAGCAGCTTCAGTATGATTACAGTTAAGATTGTCAACATTCTTAACAGTAGGAGTCACTATGAATTAGAATCTAATTGAAAGCAGTGAGTTTAGTTTTGACCTCTCTCTCCGCCCAAGGGAGACTCACCAATCTATGTCAGGATCAAATAACTGGAAGAGATCTGTATTTGTTCCCATTCCCGAGAAAGGTAATCTAACAGGATGTGGAAATTATTGAATGATATCATTAATATCACATGCGAGCAAAATACTGCTAAAAATCATTCAAAGACATTTGGAATAGTACACAGACAAGGAACTGCTAAGAGTTTAAGCTGGATTCAGCAGAGGCCATGCATAGGGATATCATTGCTAATGTCATAAGGATCCAGGCAGAGAGCAGAGAATACCAGAAGAATTTGTGCTTTATTGACAATGTAAAGACATTTGACTGTGTGGACCATAGCAAGCTATGGTTAACTTTGAAAATGATGGGAATACCAGAACACTTCATTGTGTTCATGAGAAACATACACCTAGATCAAGAAACTGTTGCCTTAAATAAAAAAAGGAATAGTGTTTTAAAATTAAGAAAGGCTAATAACAAATTTAAATTAAAAAAAAAGAATTAAGTTACAGTAAGGATGGCAATGGAACCACCTTACCTCTCTGTAACTTGATTTGTGCCACTATTAGAACCTCTACTCAGAATATTATTGCTTTTCAATTTTTGACTCATGCACTTTTAACTTGTTAGTTAAATTTGTATCTTCTAGGCTGCAACGCTTCCATGATACATCTTCAAGGCTGTGAACATGTACGGCTAAGCACAGTTGATAACAGTGCATCTAAATTCCAAAATCAATCTCCATAATAGTCTATGTGTTTCCCACTGCCAAAGGGGCCCTTTAGAGCAGTGAGAGAAGACCTTCACCCTGAAACCCACAGCGTCCCTTTTCAGCAGGAAGTTGCTAAGAGAATATGCCATCCCCTTTTCCTTATGAATCAGGATGAAGTCTCTCTCAGGGAGGAGTGATAGGGAATGGCAAGGGACACACTGACAAAGGAGATTAATCAGAACTGGCTTTGACAAGCACTGTGGCAATTGGACAATTAAAACAGACATGGGAGGGGGAAGAAGAACGAACTGGGGAGGAGGGTGGAGAAAACAGTGCAACAATGAATGAATGAAAACCCAAAATCTCTGTAAATGTTCATTAAAACTAATAAAATTTAATAATAATAATAAAAAATAGCAAAAGATTTTCAAATGGGGAAAAAAGAAATAAAAATAAAAAAAGAAATTGCATTTTAACTTGATATGAGATACCATCTAGTATCTTAAAAAAAAATTAAGAAAGGCATGCATCAGCGTTGTATCCTCTCCATATCTATTCAATCTGCATGCTAAGCAAATCATTTCTGAAGCTGGACTCTATGAATACGAATGTGGTAGCAGGATTAGGGAAGACTCATCAATAATCTTCAGTATGCAGATGAAGATTTGATACACTGGCTTCAGAAAATCAAACACTGCAGCCTTCAATATGGACTGCATTTCAATGTCAAAAAAACAGAAATTCTCACCACTGGACCTATAGGTGGTATCATAATAGGTAGAAAAAGATTGAAGGTTTCAGTGATTTTATTTTACTTCGTTCTACAATTAATACAATTGGTACTAGCAGTCAGAAGATCATGAAATGTATTACACTGGGAAATTCTGTAGTCAGAGACCTCTCCAAATTAGAGGAGTCATGATGTCAGTCTGAGGACTAAGGTACACCTGATTCAGATAATGGTATTTTTAATCACTTGCTATGTGTCTGAGAGCTGGACAATGATAAGAACGGCAGAAGAAAAATTTATGCCTTTGATTTGTGCTATTGGGAGAGTACTGGATATTCATTTCATGGACTGCCAAAAGAACAAACCCATGTGTCTTAGAGAAGGTGAAGTCAGAGTATTCCTTGGAGTCAAGGATGGGAAGCTTCATCTTGCATACTTTGTGCATGTTGCTATGAGAAGTTATTCCTTGGAGAAGGACATCATACTTGGAAAAGTGGAGGGACAGTGAAAGAGAGGAAGACCCTCAATCAGATGAAATGATACAGTGACTACAGCAATGGGCTCGATTGTGCCAGAGATTGAGAGGTTGCCACAGGACAGGATAGGGTTCATTCAGATCTGTTGTTTTTAGGATCACTGTGAGTTGCCCTTGACTCAGTGGCACCTAACAACCACCACCATCAAAATGTAACCACAATAGTGATTTCTAACAGCATAGATTGTTTGTGTACTTTATAGAACTGATATCATACACAAAAAGCTCTTTTTATCTGTGAATTTGTGATAGATGTGTATGTAGTTTCAGATCATCTTTTTAAAATTTTATTTTATTTTATTATTATTTTGTGTATGTGTACCGTCAAATCAGATCTGACTGGTACAGGAGGAAATTGCTCCTCCTTTCTCCAGCAAAGCATCTGGTGGATTCAAACCATGTACTTCTGGGATTACAGTGCAGCTTCTTGCCACTAGGCCACCAGGGCTCCCTTGTTTCAGATCATCTTCATATATTATTTGTTAGTAATTTTTCTGTGAATAATATGAAGGAATTTCTAGGTTTTTTGGGGGGATTTTTATGAATACCCTCTTTGGCTTTAGTGGTTGGTGGATATATTTGAATAACAGTTGTATTAACAGGACTTCCTTGTATGTGTATGAATAGAATACAATCATTCACAGCACTGTACTTCAATGTAGAACTTGGTTGCTTTGTTTTACTATGAATGTTACTCCATTATCCCTCAATTTGTCATTCCTGGCATATTAGATCATATAATTGTCTGCTTCCAAATGACAGAGTCCAGTCCATGTCAGCTCACTAATCCCTCTTGTTGTTACATGCCATCAAGTTGAGTACAATTTATTGCAACCCTGTAAATAGAAGATCTGAACCCTGTTCTATCCTGTGCCATCTTCTCAAATGCTGGTACACTTGATCCCATTAGTGCAGTCAATCCTGTGTCAACCCATCTCATTGAGGGTCTTCCTCTCCTTTGTTGTCCCTGTACCTTTCCATGTGTGATGGTCCTCTCCAAAGAACTGTCTCTCCTAGCAATATGCCCAACAAATTTGAGATGAAACTTAATCATCTTCACCTTCAAAGAACACTCTGGCTGTACCTTTCCCAAGATATATCTGATACGGCTTGGCACTAATGCCCAGAATGCTTAATTGTGTTCATGTGAAGCCTATGCTTAGACCAAGACACTGTTGCCAAAAACAACCAAGGAAACACTGTATGATTTAAAGTCAGGAAAATGTGTTTCAGGGTTATATTCTTTATACATACCTACTCAATCAATATGTTGGTTAGATAATTCAAGAAGTTGAATTATATGAAGACGAATGTGATATAAGGATTGGAAGAAGACTTATCAACAACCTATTATGCAGATGATGCAACCTTGCTTTCTAACAGTGAAGATGACTAGAAATGCCTGCTGCAGAAGATCACAGACGATAACCTTCAATACAGGTAACATTTTAACATGAAGAGGAAAAAAGTTTTCTTGAATCAAAAAGCAACTGGACCAATATGTAACATCATAATAAATGGGGAAAAGGTTTAAGTGGTCAATGATTTATTTTATTTAGATCCAAATTAACAGAAAGGTAGCAGAAACCAAGAAATCAAGACATACGTTGCATTGGGAAAATCTGTTGTCAGGAACATCTCCAAAGGGCTAAAGAACAATGATGCCAGTTTAAAGACTAAAGTGTGCCTGACTCAAGCCATCATCTTTTCAATTAGCTTTTATGTAT
This sequence comes from Elephantulus edwardii, assembly GCF_000299155.1. Taxonomy (NCBI): domain Eukaryota; kingdom Metazoa; phylum Chordata; class Mammalia; order Macroscelidea; family Macroscelididae; genus Elephantulus; species Elephantulus edwardii. The sequence continues at coordinate 6,168,564 of NW_006399829.1, read as the reverse complement.
CTTAAATTTAGACAGTGAATGGGATGATAGAAGAATAATCAATGCCTTTGAGTTATGATGTTGAAGAAGAGTACTGAATATCCTATGGATTATCAGAGAACAAACAAATCTATCTGGGAAGAAGTAACAAGTTACTGCATAGAGTCAAGGATTGGGAAACTCCATCTCACACACTTTGGACATTTTCTCAGGAGGAGGTCATTCTTTAGGAAAAGACTTCATGCTGGAAAAAGTGGAGGATCAGAGAAAGGAAGAAAGGTCAGAAGATGAACTGACCGAGTGACTGTAACAATGAACTTGAGCCTATCAGAGGTAGTGAGATGGTGCAGGATAGGATCTGTTCAGATGTGTTGTTCACAGGCTCATTATGACTCATGATTAACTTGATGACACCTGCGTTAGAGCATCGAGAAGCCAAAACAAAAAGAAATGCCTAAATAAAGGAGCTGAACAGAAGATTTCAAAGAGTAGCTTGAAAGAAGAAAACAAACAGTTATCACAAAATGTGCAGAGTCGAAATCAGAGAATCAAAAGGAAGGAACTTACTTTACATTTCTCAAGCTGAAAGAACTGAAAACCAAATTCAAGCCCAACTGACAGATACTATGGGAATAATCTTGAATGATCGAGGAAGCAGCAAAAGAAGATGAAATGAATACACAGAATCACAGTATGAAAAGAATTACTTGGCACTGAAAAGTTTCAAAAAGTATACAAACAAGAGTCAATGGTGATGAAGGTTGAAGTTTAAGCTGCACTGAAGGCATTGGCAAAAAAATAAGGCATCAAGAATTGATGGAATACCAATTGACATGTTTCAACTGATAGATGTAGCCCTTGACATGCTTGCCAATTTTTGCAAGAAGTTTGCCTGGCCAGTTCTCAAGGAAAGTGATCCAACAGAATGTGGAAATTACCAAACAATAGAATTCTTTTCTTATGCAAGCAAGATAGTGTTGAAGATCACATAAAAATGGCTAGAAATTGACAGAAAACAACCAGAAGTTCAATCTGGCTTTAGAAGAGACTGTGGGACCAAAGACATTGTTGATGATGTCAGATGGATACTAGTTAAAAACAGAGAATACCAGAGAATGTCTATTTGTGTTTTATTGACTATACAAAGTTATTTGCCTGTGTGGATCATAACAAATTATTACTAACATTGATAAGAGTGGGAATCCCAGAACACTTAGATGAGCAAGGGGACACTGCATGATTTAAAATCAGGAAGGGTGTGCGTCAGAGCTGTATCATTTTTTCATAGCTATTTAATCTGTATGATGAGCAAATAATTCACCAAGTCAAACTCTATAAAGATGAATGCGACATCAAGATTGGAGAAAGACTCATCAACAACCTGTGTTATGGTACAAACTGAGATTTGTACACCAATGTTTGTAGCAGCATTATTCACCATTGCAAGAACATGGAAACAGCCTAAATGCCCAACTACAAGTGAATAGATTGAGGAAATTATGGTACATTCACACAATGGAGTACTATGCAGATTGCAGGAAAAATGATTTTGTAAACTATTACCTAACTTGGGAGGGACTAGAAAGCATTATGCTGAGTGAACTAACCCAGTCCCTCAAGGATAAATATTGTGTAAAAACGTTATTGTATAATGAGTATAAGGATCCAAGAGGGGTGGGAGAGAGTGGTAGCAAAGGAATGAAGATGTGCAGGAGGATGGGGGTATTAATCATAGGGTTGTAAAATTTTATGGGTGGAGAGGTGAGGGAAATTGAAAGCATTTGTTCTTGCAAATTTTGTAAATAAACTAATAGAAAAAGGAAAAAACTGAACAAAACAAATCCCACAACAACCTGTATTATGAAGATGACACAACCTTGCTTGCCAAAAAAAGATGAAGTTAAGAGTCAGGAAATCAAGAGATGTGTCACATTGGGCAAGTCCAGGGACTTCTCCAAAATGATGAAGAAGAATATAACCAGTTTGAAGACCAAGGTGCACCTGATTCAGACCATCCTCTTCTCAATCACTGGCTACACATCAGAGAGCTGGACAATGAGTACGGATGGTAGAACAATAATTAATCCCTTTGAGTTGTGATGCTAGAGGAGAGCACGGAATATCCCATGAACTGTGAAAAGAACAAATAGATACGTCTCGGAGAAGGTGCTGCCAGAGTGCTCCTTGGAGGAAAAATGGTGAGGCTTTGTCTTTCATAATTTGGACATGTAGTTAGAGGAGGCTATTTCTTGGAAAGGGATATTGTACTTGGAAAAATGGAGGATCAGGGAAGTAGAAGCAGACTGCCAGCAGGATGAATCAACACAGTGAATCGGCATGGGCTTGAGTGTGTCCGAGATGATGAGGGTGCACAGGATAGGGCAGGGTTCAGACTGCCTGCTCATAGGGTCGCTATTAGCAGTATTTGACTCAATAGCACCGAATGATAAGAACAATATCATAATCCTTTCTGTCTTCTGTGTTTTACTTTGGTCAAATTTTGCTCTTTTGACCGCATCTGTTCTAAGAAGTGTGTGACTTCTTCTTGTTACTGGTTAACATAAATTCCTGTCTGTTATTTGGAAGTGGAGTCACAAGGGTGAGATTTGTTCCAGGTTGAAAGGGTGACTAAAGTCCCTAACCTCAGGGGTTACAGCAATCTCCATTAGACTAGTGAGAATGGCTTTTTAATTGAAGTGAAAACTTTGAGTGATGGTATTAAAAAAAAATATTAGATACACTGTGGAGTGCTGGAAAGATGTACAAATCTCTCTTCAAAATAATACAGTCAGAATGTTCCTCAGAGGCAAGAGCAAGGAGACTTTGTTTCCTTTACTTTGGACATGTCATCAGAAGAGGTCAGAAATATATAATACCTGGTAGAAACAGAGTCAACAAAATAGGAAGACTCTCAGGGAGAAGAGAGACAGACTAACACAGTTAAGTACAAGGATGGGCTCAAACATAGCAGCAATTATGAGGATGGCACATGTCAAAATCGAGCGGGTGTGGGAGGGGCTGCATCTGGCCTACACTGACTTCACAGCGGGAGGCATCCTTGTTAACTGCAAGAGCAGCCCAAATCCCTTCCAGCAGGACAAGATCCCATGATCTACACTGTAAACCTCTCCTACTAGTTATTGTTTTATTGGTTTACATACAGTAATTAATATACACTGAATTTATTTCATGTACTTTGTGTTCTCTATAATCTGTAATTTGGATTCTGTTTCATACAATCATTCATATAAACTATATTTTATATGATTCATTACTATTGATCTATGCCTATTACTACCTTGTGTTTTCAGGTCTCTGTTGAATCTTTTCTACACATTCACTTTCTCCCTCCCCTTGCCCACCAAACTCTACTATCCTAGTGATTTTCACCCTCCTCCTTTTTCTTCCTCTTTATTTCTTTGCCCTTTGAACATTTAGATACATTTACTAGTTATATTCTACTTTTACAATAATGGTCTTAGACAGTATTTGTCCTTATGACACTGAATTATTTCACTCAATGTAATGCCTCAAGACATTCTCATGATATAAAGTATTTCACAAAATCCTTGTTTTTAAGTTGTTGTTGTTGTTGTTAGGTGTTGTCAAATAGAATATGAGTTCAACTCATAATGACTCTATGAACGATAGAAATGTGAGTTCAACTCATAATGACTCTATGAACGATAGAAATGAACCCTATCTTATTCTGTACTATCTTCAAAATCTCTGACACACTCAAACCTATTGGCATAGTCACTGTGCCAGTTCAGCTGGTTGAGCCTCTCCTTCACTGTCCCTCCACCTTTCTGACCATAATGTCCTTCTCCAAGGAATAGACTCTCCTAGCAAGATGTCTGAAAAATGCAAGATAAAGCTTTATCATCTCTGCCTCCAAGGAGCACTCTGGCTACACTTTTCTAAGACATATCTATTTGTTCTTTTGAAAGTACACAGGCTATTCAGGAGTCTCTTCAAACATAACAACTCAAAGGCATCAATTCTTCTGTCATTCTTATTCATTGTCCAGCTCTCAGATGCATAACAAGTGACTGAAAAAACCATGGCCTCAATCAGGTTCACCTTAGTCCTCAGCACAACATCATTGCTCATCAATAATTTGGAGATCCCTGACTACAGACTTTCCCAGTGCAATACGTCTCCTGATCACTGGTACCACATGTATTGATTGTGGATCCAAGTAAGGTGAAGTCCTTGACAGTCTCAATCTTTTCTCCATCTATCATGATGTTGCCTATCAATGCAATGGTGAAGATTTTTGTATTCTTGACATTGAGATGCAACTTGTATTGAAAGCTACAGGCTTTGATCTTTCTCAGCAAGCACTTCAAGTCCTCTTCACTTTCCGAAAGGAAGATTGTGTCATCTGCATAGTGAAGGTTATTGATGAGTCTTCTTCCAATTCTGATGCCACACTCTTCTTCATAGAATCTAGCTTCTTGAATAATCTTCTCAGCATGTAGAGTAGTCATGGAGAAAGGATACCATCCTGATTTACACCTTTCCTAATCTTAAGCCATACAGTGTTCCCTTGGTCCGTTCACACAATGGCCCCTTAGTCTAGGTACAACTTTTGCATGAGCGTAATCAAGTGTTCTGGAATTCCCATTTTTCTCAATATTAGCCATAATTTGTTATAATCCGTAGTCAAATGCCTTTGCATAGTCAATAAAGCACAAATGTTGTTGTTGTTGTGTACGGTAGAGTCAGAACTGATCCGTAGCAGACACTTTGGTGGGTTTTCAGAGACAGTTAGTCTCACAGGAGGAGATTGCCCATCCTTCTCCCATAGAGCAGCTGGTGACCTTGAACCATGTGCCTGTGGGATTGCAGCACCGCTTCTTGCCACTAGGCCAGTATTTTGATATTCTTTGCTATTGAACAGTTTGAACAATGAACCTCTGATGCCACATAACATTTCCTGGCTTTTCTAGTCATTAAACTTCCTATTTGAAGAATTACCTTTCCAATTACAATCACCTTTTTTTTAGCTCTGTCCATTATGCTCCCAGGGACACCTATACTCTGTCCTTAAACCTACACCTGAATGGGCTGGCCTCCAGCTCTGTGGGTCAGCATACCTGGCTCCTTGATAAATACGCAAAGCCATTCACTTTACCTGCAAGCCCAGAGCTTCCTCTGGGCTGGGAGCCTACAGAACTATTTCACACGAGACCCCTACTTTTTGCCACCTCTGCTGCTGCATGCAAACGTAAAGTGTTTTTTTGTCTCTCTGGTGTTAACAACTTTCCATCTCTGATTCTTACAGATTTCTCAGGGCGAAAGGACACATTGTACTCTCCCACTCTTTTCTTAATCATCATGAAATTCTCTTTTCGTACCTTTCTATTTCTCTACTAAGCTTAGCAGAATGACAAAACCAACCAAAAGCCATGTTAGCATTCTAAATAGCTTATTTGTGTGGTCCGACCTGAAAGATACCATTTACTTCATTTACTTTGTTAGTCAGCTCTCCAAACCCCTTGATAGCCACACATATTTACTTGTGTAGACCTATCCAGTCATGGGAGCTCTGGTGGCCTAGTGGCAATAAGCTGCACTGCAATCCCAAAGGCACGTTTTCAAGGCCACCAGCTGTTGGGTAATCTCCTCCCATGTGATTAACTGCCTCTGAAAACCCATTGGAGGGTCCAACTATACGTTGGTTCTACTGTATGGTACACAACAACAACAACCCAGTCATGAGAGAACTCTGGTAGCCTAACCTGGAGAAAGCTGTCCTTTTAACCAAAGTCTAGGTCTCTCTGACTGTGGTTGTGGCTCAATGGTGATAAGAAATTGTGCTGCAATTTTGAAGGTGAACAGTTTGAATTCTCCAAGAAAGGAGGGGAAAAAATTCCTGTGTAATTAGTGCCACTGAAAACTTGCTGGATGATCAACTATGGGTCGGTTCTGACTCAATGGTACACAACAACAGGATTCATCAGGAGGAGATGGACCAGCTTCCTCCCAACTAGAGTAATAATAAAAAAAATGTGCTGAGTGAAATATCTCCATTACAAAAGGACAAATATTGCATAGGGCCACTATTGTAAAATGGGACTAGCATCGGGGTTGAGGGAAGGCAGAGAAGGAGGAGAGGAATGATGTATATTGCATTGAAACAGACAAGGGAGAGAACTGTTTAAAAGGGATATATGATTATATATTATTGTCATGGCAGGGGTCGAGAATGAAAACTGCAGAGTGGAGTGGACTTGGGGGGATGGATTGCATAACACTGAAAGAGTTTTTCTTCTACTTTTCAAGAAGAAAAGTGAATCGGGGTCGGGGGGGAGGGTGAGCAGAGAAAAAAGAATATCAATGAATGACTGGAAACCCTAAGTCTCTGTAAACTTTCATTAAAATTAATTAAAAAAAAAAGAAAAATGTGACATCTTTTTTTCCTGATGGCCTTTTAAAAAGTTTCTTCCTAGTTTTTTCCTGTACTTTTGTTGTTGTTGTATGCTGTTAAGTCAGCTCTGACTCATAGTTGACCTTCCAACAGGTTATCAGGGGGGTGTAAATTGCATGGGAGGAAATTGTCCATATTTCTCCTGCAGAGTAGCAGATAGATTCAAACTGCCTGCCTTTGCATTGTATGCTCAACTCCTTACCCACTTTGCCACCAGAGTCTTCATTGTGTGAAAAAAACAGAAATAGGATGGCGAAATGTTAGAAAAATCCTTATTAAAATGCTTTGAAGTGGAAGAAACAACTATAAAAAATATTTGACTTATTTACCTGAGAAAGCTCTAAAGATAATACACTAAGTTTGAAAGACCTTTATCACAACAAAGGACTCAGTTTAAGAAAAGAAGACATCAATTTTTTTCTGTACAGTTTTCTTAGTAAGACTTGGAAATCCAAATTATCCAATTTAATACTTCTAAGTTCATAGGATATAATTACAACTATTATCAATAAGCAGGTGTTTTTTTATCTGTTTTATCCTTAATGTTGCTTTTAGGTAAAATGGTTGTAGAGTTCTCTTATGGGCTATATAGGTATCACTATCATAAGAAATCTGCAATTACATTTGATTGTATTTCTGACTTGAATTAAAGGATGGATTTATTATGTTTATGTAGTCTAGCGTTTATATCTACCTCTTTATTTTCTAACATGTTAGTACCCTGAACAGGTCAATAATTTATATAGTACAAGTTTCTAACTTTAGATTGTACTGTAGATAAAACAAAGTTTCTTTGGGAATTTATTATCACATAGCTTCAGGAATGTATTATAAGGAGAAATAGTTTATCATTCAATCTTTACAGAGTTTTATAGAGATCTATTTCAGATAGCATATAATTGTACAATTGTGACCAGAATAAATTTTAGTATATTTTTATCATTTCACAAAATAACCCCAATGCTATTTAGAGTTCACTCTCTATTTCCTCCAAAACATCCCAACCCTACAGAACTACTATCTGCTTCCTGTATCTATAGATTGCTTATTCTTGATTCTCCTCTTCTCTTTGTGAGTATATAATGAGACTCAGTGTACATACACAGACACACACACACACACACACAGAGAGAGAGGGAGGGAGGGAGAGAGAGAGAGAGAGAGAGAGAGAGAGAGAGAGAGAGAGTAAAAGAGAGAGACTGGATGGCTGGATGGAAACATATACCAAGCTTTAACATTTGAAGTAAGAAAACATTAATTTTTCAAAATTAGTGGACTCCAGTGTAGCTTGGAAGACCTGTGTACAGCTCAGGTATGTAGTTTTGTGCAGCTGGTATTGATGGAGAACCGAGGCAATTTTTTTCATAGAGGAATGAAATCAGAGGTGCATTAAGGAGGATGATTCAGGGAGGAAGTGAGAACAGAAATAAAATCAGACCAGGAACTTGATTTAGACCAAGTAGGAACTATCTCATGTGGCTGCACCTCTGAAAGTCTTAATCTTTGCACAACATCCTGAACTATTTTTTTATCAGTCTTAAACCAAGAGTATACTTTTGTGCTCTAAATGCCTTTTCTTTCCACATACGTGGGAGGAGGAGGGGCAATCTCCTCCTGTATAATTACTACCTCTGCAAACCCGTTGGAGAGTCAGCTATGGGTCAATTCTGACTTAATGGACGTAACAGGGATAACCTCCACTTGCTAGTGCAGATAAACTGTGTGTATGCCAGAATTGTAAGAAATATACGTGCAGCAAGCACTGTGAATTGAGTTAATAAAGTTCATCAACTGACGTAAGCCCTAAAAAGCTTAAAGAAAAATCACCTTGATTTGATATTTTAAAAATTATATTTTATTTGTTTACATTAATTTATTCATATACATTATGGTTCTTTCTTTTACTTTGTGTTTTATTTAATCACTCATATTTCTATACTCATTCTTATGCATTGTTTTTCTCAGGGACAGTTAGTTTTATACAATCAGATCTACTTTCTGTGCTTTATATATAATTGTTGTTGTGTACTATCAAGTTGGAACTGACCCATAGCTGATTCTCCAGTGGGCTCTCAAAGGCAATAAATCTCATAGGGAAAAGAATGCCCATCCTTCTCCTGTGCCTTTGGGATTGTAGTGTAGCTTCTTATCACTAGGTAAGACCTCCATGTACAATTAATTATTATTAATTTATGACATGATCATCTGACTCAAAATGTCCCATGCCAGTCTAACTCATCTCTCCAATGCCTAATATGTCAATATTTATGTGTTCCATTTCTTTCTTAATAATTTCTAATTTTCCGACATTTATGGTTCTCACATTCCATGTTCCAATCACTAGGGTCTGCTTACAACTGTTCCTCTTCCTTTGTATTTCCATACTAGAAAGTTCTATAAGTCTACATGTGTTCTGTTGTACATAGGGTTTTCAGA